>NW_020538040.1:141786547-141973525 GCF_003426905.1 Ctenocephalides felis
AAAAAAGAGCAATGAGTTATTTCAACAACATGATGCCCCGAGTGAGGATCGAACTCACGACCTCAAGATTATGAGACTACGCGCTGCATGTTGCGCTACCAAGGCTGTTCAAAACCTTGTCAGCACAACAAATACAATGATATTAAAAAAGAGCTATGAGTTATTTCAACAACATGATGCCCCGAGTGAGGATAGAACTCACGACCTTAAGATTATGAGACTTACGAGCTGCCTACTGCGCTACCGAGGCTTGTACTAACTTTTCAGCACAAAAATACAATGATATTAAAAAAGAGCAATGAGTTATTCAACAACATGAGCCCCGAGTGAGTGAGGATCGAACTCACGATAAGATTATGAGACTTACGCGCTGCCTACTGCGCTACGAGGCTGTTCAAACCTTGTCAGCACAACAAATACCATGATATTAAAAAAAGAGCAATGAGTTATTTCAACAACATGATGCCCCGAGTGAAGATCGAACTCACGACCTTAAGATTGTGAGACTTACGCGCTGCCACACTGCGCTACCGAGCTGTACTAACTCTGTCAGCACTGCATGTAAAATCGAATATTTTAACGATTTGGAACAAATACAATGGTACTAAAATGAGCAATGAGTTATTTCAACAACATGATGCCCGGGTGAGGATCGAACTCACGACCTTAAGATTATGAGAATTACGCGCTGCCTACTGCGCTACGAGGCTGTACTATCTTTGTCAGCCACATGTAAATCGAATATTTTTAACGATTTGTAACAAATACAATGATCTTACAAAAGAGCAATGAGTTAACTCAATTGAATGTTGCCCCGAGTGAGGATCGAACTCACGACCTTAAGATCATGAGAATACTCGCGGCCTACTGCGCTACCGAGGCTGTACTAACTTTGTCAGCACTACATGTAAAATCGAATATTTTTAACCATTTGTAACAAATACAATAATATAAAAAAAGAGCAATGAGTTATTTTCAACAACATGATGCCCCGAGTGAGGATCGAACTCACGACCTTAAGATTATGAGACTACGCGATGCCTACTGCGCTACCGAGGTGTTCAAACTTGTCAGCACAACAAATACAATGATATCAAAAAAGAGCAATGAGTTATTTCAACAACATGATGCCCCGAGTGAGGATCGAACTCACGACCTTAAGATTATGAGACTTACGCGCTGCCTACTGCCAGCACTACATGTAAAATCAAATATTCTTAACAATTTGTAACAAATACACTAATATTATAAAATAGAAACGAGTTGCCCCGGGTGAGGATCGAACTCACGACCTTAAAATTATGAGACTTACGCGCTGCCTACTGCGCTACCGAGGCTGTACTAACTTCGTCGGCACTACATGTAAAATCAAATATTTTTAACCATTTGTAACAAATACAATGATATTAAAAAAGAGCAATGAGTTATTTCAACAACATGATGCCCCGAGTGAGGATCGAACTCACGACCTTAAGATTATGAGACTTACGCGCTGCCTGTTGCGCTACCGAGGCAGTTCAAACCTTGTCAGCACAACAAATACAATGATATTAAAAAAGAACAATGAGTTATTTCAACAACATGATGCCCCGAGTGAGGATAGAACTCACGACCGTAAGATTATGAGACTTACGAGCTGCCTACTGCGCTACCGAGGCTGTACCAACTTTGTCAGCACCACATGTAAAATCGAATATTTTTAACGATTTGTAACAAATTCGCCAATATAATAAAATAGAAACGAGTTGTCCCGGGTGAGGATCGAACTAACGACCTTAAGATTATGAGACTTACGTGCTGCCTACTGCGCTACCGAGGCTGCACTACATGTAAAATCGAATATTTTTAACGATTTGTAACAAATACACCAATCTTATAAAATAGAAACGAGTTGCACCGGATGAGGATCGAACACACGACCTTAAGGTTCCGAGGCTGTACTAACTTTGTCAGCACCACATGTAAAATCGAATATTTTTAACGATTTGTAACAAATACAATGATATTACAAAAGAGCAATGAGTTAATTCAACTAAATGTTGCCACGGGTGACGATGAAACTCACGTTCTTAAGATTATGAGACTCACGCGCTGCCTACTGCGCTACCGAGGCTGTACTAACTCTGTCAGCACTACATGTAAAGTATAATATTTTTAACGATTTGTAACAAATACACCAATATTATAAAATAGAAACGAGTTGCACCGGGTGAGGATCGAACTCACGACCTTAAGATTATGAGACTTACGCGCTGCCTACTACGCTACCGAGGCTGTACTAATATTGTCAGCACTACATGTAAAATCGAATATTTTAACCATTTGTAACAAATACATGATATTAAAAAAGAGCAATGAGTTATTTCAACAACATGATGCCCCGAGTGAGAATCGATTTATGACCTTAAGATTATGAGACTTACGCGCTGCCTACTGCGCTACCGAGGCTGTCTAACTTTGTCAGCATATAAGTAAAATCGAATATTTTAACGATTTGTAACAATACATGATATTACAAAAGAGCAATGAGTTAATTCAACCAAATGTTGCCCCGGGTGAGGATCGAACTCACGACCTTAAGATTATGAGACTTACGCGCTGCCTACTGCGCTACCGAGGCTGTACTAATCTGTCAGCACTACATGTAAAATCGAATATTTAACGATTTGTAACAAATACACCAATATTAAAATAGATTGCCCCGGGTGAGGATCGAACTCACGACCTTAAGATTATGAGACTTACGCGCTTCCTACTGCGCTACCGAGGCTGTACTAACTCTGTCAGCACTACATGTAAAATCGAATATTTTTAACGATTTGTAACAAATACGATGATATTACAAAAGAGCAATGAGTTATTCCAACAACATGATGCCCCGAGTGAGGATCGAACTCACGACCTTAAGATTATGAGACTTACGCGCTGCCTACTGCGCTACCGAGGCTGTACTAACTACAGGTAAAATCGAATATTTTTAACCATTTGTAAGAAATACAATGATATTAAAAAAGAGCAATGAGTTATTTCAACAACATGATGTCCCGAGTGAGGATCGAACTCACGCCCTTAACATTATGAGACTTACGCGCTGCCTACTGCGCTACCGAGGCTGCTCGGACCTTGTCAGCACAACATGTAAAATCGAATATTTTTAGCGATTTGTAACAAATACACCAACATTATAAAATTTCTATATTGTAAATATGTATGTATGATAGAAACGAGTTGCCCCGTGTGAGGATCGAACTCACGACCTTAAGATGATGAGACTTACGCGCTGCCTACTGCGCTACCAAGGCTGTACTAACTTTGGCAGCACTACATGTAAAATCGAATATTTTTAACCATTTGTAACAAATACAATGATACTAAAATGAGCAATGAGTTATTTCAACAACATGATGCCCCGGGTGAGGATCGAACTCACGACGCGCTGCTTACTGCGCTACCGAGGCTGTACTAACTTTGTCAGCACCACATGTAAAATCGAATATTTTTAACGATTTGTAACAAATGCACCAATATTATAAAATAGAAACGAGTTGCCCCGGGCGAGAATCGATCTCACGAACTTAAGATTGTGAGACTTAAGCGCTGCCTACTGCGCTACCGAGGCTGTTCAAACCCTGTCAGCACAACAAATATAATGATATTAAAAAAGAGCAATGAGTTATTTCAACAGCATGATGCCCCGAGTGAGGACCGAACTCACGATCTTAAGATTATAAGACTTACGCGCTGCCTACTGCGCTACCGAGGCTGTACTAACTTTGTCAGCACTACATGTAAAAGCGAATTTTTTTAGCCATTTGTAACAAATACAATGATATTAAAAAAGAGCACTGAGTTATTTCAACAACATGATGCCCGAGTGAGGATCGAACTCACGACCTTAAGATTATGAGACTTACGCGCTGCCTACTGCGCTACCGAGGCTGTTCAAACTTTGTCAGCACAACATGTGAAATCGAATATTTTTAACGATTTAAAACAAATGCAATGATACTAAAATGAGCAATGAGTTATTTGAACAACATGATGCCCCGGGTGAGGATCGAACTCACGACCTTAAGATTATGAGACTTACGCGCTGCCTACTGCGCTACCGAGGCTGTACTAACTTTGTCAGCACTACATGTAAAATCGAATGTTTTTAACGATTTGTAACAAATACAATGATATTACAAAAGAGCAATGAGTTAATTCAACTAAATGTTGCCCCGGGTGAGGATCGAACTCACGACTTTAAGATTATGAGACTTACGCGCTGCCTACTGCGCTACCGAGGCTGTACTAACTCCGTCAGCACTACATGTAAAATCGAATATTTTTAACGATTTGTAACAAATGCACCAATATTATAAAATAGAAACGAGTTGCCCCGGGTGAGGATCGAACTCACGACCTTAAGATTATGAGACTTACGCGCTGCCTACTGCGCTACCGAGGCTGTACTAACTTTGTCAGCACTACATGTAAAATCGAATATTTTTAACGATTTGTAACAAATACAATGATATTACAAAAGAGCAATGAGTTAATTCAACTAAATGTTGCCCCGGGTGAGGATCGAACTCACGACCTTAAGATTATGAGACTTACGCGCTGCCTACTGCGCCACCGAGGCTGTACTAACTCCGTCAGCACTACATGTAAAATCGAATATTTTTAACGATTTGTAACAAATACACCAATATTATAAAATAGAAACGAGTTGCACCGGGTGAGGATCGAACTCACGACCTTAAGATTATGAGACTTACGCGCTGCCTACTACGCTACCGAGGCTGTACTAATATTGTCAGCACTACATGTAAAATCGAATATTTTTAACCATTTGTAACAAATACAATGATATTAAAAAAGAGCAATGAGTTATTTCAACAACATGATGCCCCGAGTGAGGATCGATCTCATGACCTTAAGATTATGAGACTTACGCGCTGCCTACTGCGCTACCGAGGCTGTACTAACTTTGTCAGCATATAAGTAAAATCGAATATTTTTAACGATTTGTAACAAATACAATGATATTACAAAAGAGCAATGAGTTAATTCAACCAAATGTTGCCCCGGGTGAGGATCGAACTCACGACCTTAAGATTATGAGACTTACGCGCTGCCTACTGCGCTACCGAGGCTGTACTAACTCCGTCAGCACTACACGTAAAATCGAATATTTTTAACGATTTGTAACAAATGCACCAATATTATAAAATAGAAACGAGTTGCCCCGGGCGAGGATCGATCTCACGAACTTAAGATTGTGAGACTTACGCGCTGCCTACTGCGCTACCGAGGCTGTTCAAACCGTGTCAGCACAACAAATATAATGATATTAAAAAAGAGCAATGAGTTATTTCAACAGCATGATGCCCCGAGTGAGGATCGAACTCACGATCTTAAGATTATGAGACTTACACGCTGCCTACTGCGTTACCGAGGCTGTACTAACTCTGTCAGCACTACATGTAAAATCGAATATTTTTAACGATTTGTAACAAATACACCAATATTATAAAATAGAAACGAGTTGCCCCGGGTGAGTAGCGAACTCACGACCTTAAGATTATGAGACTTACGCGCTGCCTACTGCGCTACCGAGGCTGTACTAACTTTGTAAGCACTACATGTAAAATCGAATATTTTTAACCATTCGTAACAAATACAATGATATTAAAAAAGAGCAATGAGTTATTTCAACAACATGATGCCCCGAGTGAGGATCGAACTCACGACCTTAAGATTATGAAACTTACGCGCTGCCTACTGCGCTACCGAGGCTGTTCAAACTTTGTCAGCACAACATGTAAAATCGAATATTTTTAACGATTTGTAACAAATACACCAATATTATAAAATAGAAACGAGTTGCACCGGGTGAGGATCGAACACACGACCTTAAGATTATGAGACTTACGCTCTGCCTACCGCGCTACCGAGGCTGTACTAACATTGTCAGCACTACATGTAAAATAGAATATTTTTAACGATTTGTAACAAATACAATGATACTAAAATGAGCAATGAGTTATTTCAACAACATGATGCCCCGGGTGAGGATCAAACTAACGACCTTAAGATTATGAGACTTACGCGCTGCCTACTGCGTTACCGAGGCTGTACTAACTTTGTCAGCACCACATGTAAAATCGATTATTTTTAACGATTTGTAACAAATGCACCAATATTATAAAATAGAAACTAGTTGCCCCGGGTGAGGATAGAACTCACGACCTTAAGATGATGAGACTTACGCGCTGCCTACTGCGCTACCGAGGCTGTAGTAACTTTGTCAGCACTACATGTAAAATCAAATATTTTTAATCATTTGTAACAAATACAATGATACTAATATGAGCAATGAGTTATTTCAACAACATGATGCCCCGAGTGAGGATCGAACTCACGACCTTAACATTATGAGACTTAGGCGCTGCCTACTGCGCTACCGCGGCTGTTCAAACTTTGTCAGCACAACATGTAAAATCGAATAATTTTAACGATTTGTAATAAATACAATGATACTAAAATATGCAATGAGTTCTTTCAACAACATGATGCCCCGGGTGAGGATCGAACTAACGACCTTAAGATTATGAAACTTACGCGGTGCCTACTGCGCTACCGAGGCTGTACAAACTTAGTCAGCACTACATGTTAAATCGAATATTTTTAACGATTTGTAACAAATACACCAATATTATAAAATAGAAACGAGTTGCCCCGGGTGAGTATTGAACTCACGACCTCAGGATTATGAGACTTACGCGCTGCCTACCGCGCTACCGAGACTGTACTAACTTTGTCAGCACTACACGTAAAATCGAATATTTTTAATCATTTGTAACAAATACAATGATATTAAAAAATAGCAATGAGTTATTTCAACAACATGACGCCCAGAGTGAGGATCGAACTCACGACCTTAAGATTATGAGACGTACGCGCTGCCTACTGCGCTACCGAGGCTGTACCTATTCTGTCAGCACTACATGTAAAATCGAATATTTTTAAGCATTTGTAACAAATACAATGATATTAAAAAGAACAATGAGTTATTTCAACAACATGATGCCCCGTGCGAGGATCGAACTCACGACCTTAAGATTATGAGACTTACGCGCTGCCTACTGCGCTACCGAGGCTGTGCTAACTTTGTCAGCACCACATGTAAAATCAAATATTTTTAACGATTTGTAACAAATACAATGATATTACAAAAGAGCAATGAGTTAATTCAACTAAATGTTGCCCCGGGTGAGGATCGAACTCACGACCTTGAGATTATGAGACTTACGCGCTGCCTACTGCGCTACCGAGGCAATACTAACTTTGTCAGCACTACATGTAAAATCGAATATTTTTAACGATTTGTAACAAATACAATGATATTACAAAAGAGCAATGAGTCATTTCAACAATATGTTGCCCGGGTGAGGATCGAACTCACGACCTCAAGATTACGAGACTTACGCGCCGCCCACTGCGCTACCGAGTCCGTTCTTTGTCAGGTAGCCTATATGTAAAAATCGTGTATTTTTAACGATTTGTAATAAGTAAACCAATATTACAAATAAGCAATGAGTTGCCCCGGGTGAGGATCGATCTCACGACCTTATGTTTATAAGACTTTCGCGCTGCCTACTGCGGGTACCGAGCCTGTACTAAATTTGTCAGCACTACATGTAAATTCGAATATTTTTAACGATTTGTAACAAATACAATAATATTACAAAAGAGCAATGAGTTATTTCAACAATATATTGCCCCAGTTGAGGATCAAACTCACAACCTTAAGTTTATGACACGTACGCTCTGCCTACTGCGGTACCTAGGCCGTACTTAGTCTGTCAGCCTATATGTATAAATCGAATATTTTTAACGATTTGTAACAAATACAACAATATTACAAAACTGTAATGAGTTATTTCAACATTATCCTGCAGTACTAGTAAAAATCGAACATTTTTATGACTTGTAACAAATTTACTAATATATTGACATAGTAATTACTTCGGCAATATATTGCTCTGGGTGAAGATACACAATAAATGCCTTAAGATTACAAAACTCACGTGATGTCTACTGTGCTACCATTTACTCTACTGTAAACTTCAAATATTTAACACCATAAGAAGTTTATCATAGAATACACCACTGTGTAACCTTCTAATATTTCTTGCGTCACTACACACATTTCAGTTGGCTCTTCATAAAAATAAGTGAAATTTGGACAGCGATTTGAGCTCAAACGTTTGAGAAGTATGCATAGAATATTTTATGGAATAATAAGGTTCTACATTAATAAAATTAAGTGGTCAGTGAATTTAATTGTAATAATAAGTGATTGTAATAGTAATAATGTACTAGTTCCAAATCCTATATATTACAAGAAATAAACGAATTCAGAATTTAATTGACATATGACTAACATAATTGAGTTATTATTATAACATTAAGTTTAAAACATTTTTATTTACATCAATCAATCAACATCATATATTTAGTTTAATCTATCTACAATAGCTGATGTGGACATTGATTGACCGGAAGATTATTCAAAATTTAACACAGATTCGTGACAAGATGCAAGATCAATAAAAGTAAGTCAATTAAACAAATGATTTAGATTATTCCATCTAGAAATAGTTTTACTGATTAATTATTTAAATAATGATATGCAAAATGCAAGCATAACAGTTTTCTAGTTCTTAGTTCCTATATAATCTGTAGTGACTCCGGTACAAGGTAGGCTGCAATTGTTTTTGTCTTTTTAAAAAACTATTCGAGTTATATAAGGATAAATAAAAATAATTAGGGTAAAAAACTACTTTATCACTGATAAATTAAATACAATTATTTATTTATTATAGTACCCACTCAAGTTTGGACTTAATTTTTTTAAAAGTATTATAATAATTATGCTACAATAATTTTATATGAATTATACTAATTGTAAGCAGTTTAATATAAAATATAATAACATTTACGATATTTTTAAATTTAATATAGAAAACAAAATTATATAAAAATATTAATTATTTACTGTGATCTAAGGATCTTCAGAAAGGGACCATATATTAAAAAAATTAAAAATTACATGAACTTACTCTCAATGGTGTCCAATGTTAACTTTATACGAAAAACAATTCGTCGGAAAGAAACGATGCGGTGAGTCATGGGCGGAGTTGGTTTGTGTACATGAGGAATACTTGCAATAAAATCACGAATGGAATTATGTATACATTCCCAAGTATATTTATTCTGAGAATTATCCCTAAAATGTTTTGTTTACGTCGCTTCGAAACTATTGGACTGTTGTACATAGGAACAGTGTTGCATGCGAAATATAACTACAAAACGACAGATCTCATGATTTATGGCAATTACCATTTTATGGTAATAGATAGCAAATTTTGCATACCGTACATTAAAATTTAAAATTTTAGTTTTTGAGGTTAAATCAGTATTTGCGGCAAACATAGCCCTCATGGTAAAAGGCCAATTCGCATGAAAAAAAAAACTCGAGTCCCAGTAGGGGCCTTACTCTTTTTTTTGTAAAAATTACTACTTAAAAAATTGAGTGGTAATGCTGAATTTGATTAGAATAGAATATAAAAAAATATAGCCTACTATTAGAAATTTATATAAATGATTGTTTACTAATACATATTTACATATTTACTGAATAGAAATTTACTGAATAGGCTAAAAAGTATTTTAAGTATGACAAAAAATATTTTAACTGCAAACAGATTACTACATAAAATATGACGTATTCTATAAGCTGTGTTTGTTAAGGTATATCGTAACCTAGTATTTTTCATTAGAGGGGCAACCCAATGGTCAACCACAAGTTTTTTATGTATACTATAAATATTAGATGCGTATATCTAATTGCGTGGGTGGATGTGTTGCAGCAATGCCGAATGGCGATTTTTACTTGCGAGCATATTTGAGGTCTATAAAGTAAAAATTTATTGTCAAGGTTAGGATTGAACTCGGGACTAGTTTATGCTATTGACAAAATGAAAATGATGAATGGGTTGTGTACCAATATTTGTAATGTTTAACCATTTTACTGCGACGCAGCGCTCACGCGTTTCGATATATTGTCTCAGTAGCGCGATTGCGACAGAAAGATCAAAAGAGTTTTCAAAAAATTTAAAACTGAAAAAATTTCTTTTTTTTAATTTTTCAAAAATTTCCAAATAATTCAGAAATTTCATAATTCTTAAAAATCAAGTTTTCAAAGGTTTCAAAAAATCTTAAAGCTTCTAATTTTTTTTTAGTTACGATACGTAAAGTTCCACAATTTGCTTCAAGGCAAGATGACATGCACCACTAGTTAAAACATTTTGTTGATAAACAGTTCACCGCCATTTCTTCCGTAGCGAATAAAGTGCTTGAAAAAAAAAAGTAACTTTTTGTGTTTTTGTATTTAATGTATACACAGACATTCATTTTTTGTGTTTCGTTATTTGAGATGTGATGTTTAAATTTATTATTCATTTCAATTAATTTTATAAATATAATTCATATTTTTTTAATATTAACATGTTTTGTCTATAAGTAACCATTTTATCTGTAACGTTTTCGTTTAGTGTTTAGTGCATAATAACTTGTGTTGTTCTAATTCCACTAAAGAAGAGTCAAATTGGGACTCGAAACGTATGGACTATTAAATTCACTTTAAGAAATAAAATTTAGTTTTCTTTATATTTATTATCTGGACGGATGCCTGTGTAAAAAGTTCATAGTTTTATCAACATATTTATCACCACACACACACACACACACACACATATATATATATATATATATATATATATATATATATATATATATGATAGTTTTGTCGACGTTGATACATATTTGTAATATTTTTGCAGCCCAATCGTCGAATTGAAAAAGATTAAATAACAAAATTATTTATTTCATTAAACGTTTCGACACTTGATGTGTATCATCATTCAGTAATCTAAAAAACATATTACATAAATACAAAGTTGATAATAAATATAAATATATAAAAAGGAGAAAATTATATATACCAAACCAGGAAAAACGACAGAAAAAATTAATTATGATGTAAAATTGATTGAACACTAAATTTGTGTAAAAAGATATAATATACAATTATATTAACAACTAGAAATTGAAGGAGCACATTTTGCCCTCCTATATTTTATGTTATTAATAGCGGCGCATTGTGAACACTGATCAAGGTTACAGAGCAAGTGTAGTTATGAAGTGGGAGCGGGGTGTGAAAAACAAAAGGGGAAAGAGAAACAAGGAAGAAATATAATGAACGAAAGATTATAAAACTGTACAGTGTACAGTATTATTTTTCATGAAGTCATCATTATTACATGATCGCTGTTGTAACAATTTCTTGTTGTTAATATAATATATATATATATATATATATATATATATATATATATATATATACAGTGCTGGATTTACAGTAGGGGCAATCGGGGCTACTGCCCAGGGCGGCAAATTTTTGGGGGCGGCAAAATTTGGATAGTGAGAAAAAAATTCTATACAATATAATCAAATTTTTTTACCAACATTTTTATATTTCAAGAAATATAATTAACAAAAGATAATACGATTGCAATGCAAAATTTGGGTTGAAATAACCAATTATTAAAATTTATTATTTTGCCTTGCCTCCCTCTCCGAACGTAAATTATCAAATTGGTTAATAAGTTATTAAATTTGGCATTTGGCTAATATAAAGATCCGTAAACAAGAAAAATATTTACTTCAGTTCTCGAGCCCTCTTAAAATGACGAATTTGTGCACTTCCAAGCTTATAGCGTCGAAAAAAAATTTAAACTAGTGACTCATGGCATTGTGCCTTAAAACAAATTATTGAAACATCCCGTACTAAAAATTACATTTTATAAAAAGCTTTTCAACTTTTTGCAAAGCAATCGCACTGTGCGTAGCTGTTTTAGAGAAGAAATATCGAAACTCAATTACCATTTTTCGTAATTGCCTTTGCCAAAAACTAATCAGCACGTCTCCCCATCAATACAAATCTAATATTTTTTAATTATTTAAGTCGATTTCGGGAACACGGATCAACCGATTTAAATGATTCAATTCCTATTTATAAGGAGACGTGCTGATTAGTTATTGGCCAAGGCAGGTCCAACTGTTTTGAAGATACGGGCCAAAATGCCAAAAATGATAATTTAGTTTTTGAGAAAAGAAGCGTCCAATATCATTCAAAAAAATTTACAGAATAAATAACTGCTTAAATTTGTGGGAGGCAGGTTTAGCGGTTTCGATAATCCAATAAAAAAAATTGTAAAAGAAACATTTGGTGGACAAAAGTGATCACAAAACATATGCACATCAAATTATCAGATATTTTAAAAATATGTTAATAAGTATAAATTTTGTTTACATTTATATGCGTTCTGTAACATTGTTTATCCGTTAGACTGCGACGCGGCGTTTACGCGCTTCTATATTTTGTCCGTACGCAGCTGAAGCAGCGCGATTGCTTTAAAAAAAGTTCGTAAAATTTCAGGGATGGGGCGGCATTTTTGTCAGTGCCCCGGGGCGCCAAATTTCTAAATCCGGCCCTGTATATATATATATATATATATATATATCGATACATTTGACAAAACTAATTGCCAGTGTGATTTTAGACTAAAATCAATCATTTACTTCTACGTTCGTAACTAAAATCATTACAGTGTGCGACACGGTGTCTAACATTAAATTTATACGCAAAAGCCATGTAACCCTTGGGCGTTAGATCGAGCCAGCCGAGAGAAAATAGTGCAGACTTGCGATACACGACGTTCGACTCGTGTTATTCTTTAATTTTGCAGGGACTTTGGGGCGCCTCTGTGTGCATCCATACATGTAGTCGACTGTCATGAATTATTAACGCCGATGTATGTGCAACGGGGTAATGGACTGACTGTCCGTCCGTTGTTTACCCAGGGATGAAGATAGCCGCCAGAAGTGCTCACGAGAATTCGCGGTCGGCTATCGCATATGGATTATGCTATCTACTTGCAAACAGCTACTAACTCTATCGACACTCAAAATGTCGATTGAGTTACATCAGGGAATTATTTTGCGATGTGAAAAACATCAGTTTTAACACTACATTTACGGATGTTCGTTATATACGTATTTCTACTGAAGTGAGTCAGTTTGAATTATGCAAGAAGATGGAAATTTTTGAAAAAAATAGTTCTAAGCCATTTTTTTTAAACATTTTTTTTTCGAACAGCAATCAGAACCTTACGTCCTATAATCTGTTGGGCTGAAACTTCTCCTTACTTCGTATTTTTAGATGTTAACCCAGTGGTTAATCCATCTATATTTGATGATTTTGTTATTAGAATTAATTTAATAGGGCTGACTTTTTATTGGTGCAGCAATGTCGTGCCAGGGCTATCTTCACTTGGAAACATATTGTAAGCCAATTTGACCGTAAAAATAGGAATACCTTATTCGAAAATGCGAAATGAAGGGGACTGCGAGAGAAAGGAATAAATGCTTACATATATTTCACTACATAACAAAAAACCTATGTATGCTTGTGAAAATTGGCGCCTAGTTCCATATGCGGAACACCAACCTTAATCGTTCCTATAGCCATAAAACTATGATTAGCGACATGTCTTGACATCTTTATAGATGCTACTGACATTTAGCAATGTAATAATTCAAATATTTACCGAAGGGTTTATTTTCATTTTTATAAGTTTTTCTTATCTTCTGATAACCAGTTACAAACAATATATTTTTGTCACAAATCAAAGAAAAAATGAGCTTTGAGGGTTAAGGTTTTATGTATATATAGTGTTCAAATTTTTATTGAGTCAAATTGGCTCGGTCCGTAAATCTAGTGTTAAAAGATTTATTGAAATAACTAATAGTGTTTTTTGTTTAGATGATGATAGCTTAGTTAAAGTACGAGACAAGTTTTATGGCTTTATCAACTTTTTAGTTTATAAAGACATAGCACCATCTGACTGATACTTGTTTCAATTTCTGCAGAATTATCTTAATAGAATTAAACTGATATCAAAAAGAGCTTGTGAAAAGCACTTCATTCAGTTTTTCAACCAGAAAACACAAAAGTTCTTCACCAATAGCATAATGGCTCTACCCGAAAAATGGCAAAACATTGTCGATAATAATGAAACATAATTAGCTTAATTATTCAACTTGTTGAGTTTCGCTAAATAAACGAAACGAATTTTTAACTTGACCCAACATTATTTATCATTTTTCTATTTACTGCTTAATGTACGGGATTAAACTCTTTGAGACTTCCTCCATATTTTGGAGAACTTACTATTGGGTGATTCTCTAACAACATTATAACCATGTAAATTTTTGGAATAATTACCCAATGTCTTTTTAACCAGAAGACAGCTTATAATGTGAATAGAAAATTAAAGACCTATATAAGTCATATGCCTAAAACGTATGCTAGCCGTATTGTGATCTATAACCAAGAAAGGTGTATATGATAGATAATGCTGCTCTAATATCACAGACCTGCCTTCAAGCATAACTCCAATAAAATAATACCTCGTTGGTGTTAAAATAATAATCTAATTGTCACTTTGAGCCAGTCGTGGCCTCGTAAGAACATTATGTAGCAACTGCTGGCATGGTGGTTTGTTACCCACCTTGACCAGCTTAATATCAAGCAAACGTAATATTATACTTTCACATAGCTACAATATATATTCACATCACTATTATATATAATTATCAAAACGACAAGAGTCAACCACTGGATTGTCTTCATTCGAATGAATATCGCACATATGTGTCATTCTTTTTTCTTGTAAACAGCTACTAACTATATCGAAAATAAATATGAGGAATGAATTACAGCAGGAAAACATTCTTGGTTGTGTGCAACACTATTTTTAATGGCTTTTCTAGAATTAGTAATAGATGCTTTGTTTTTATGAACTATAAATAAGGAAGACAAAAGAGATAAATTAAATGCGTTAATGTCATACCATGTATATGTCTTGAGACAGACCACTTATAATAATTATGAACCGTATTAGGTAAAATATTAATCATATCGTTACTTATACTTGCAGTTGTCAACTTTTTATGCGTCAAAATCCCAATTTCGTTTAATTCAAAGAAAAAAAAATGTTTTGGAAATTTGTGCATATTTAAAATTATTAGATTGGAGTATTTTATTGTAAACTCAAATGTTTTAAAATAAAATTTCATTATTGCTATTCGAATTGGAGTCAATCCATTATATATATGAGAACATTCAGTATTGGACTATTGTTCGTCTCTCATCCAATTTGTGACACATTGTACTAGTAAAGAATTCAAAAATAAAATTTTTTCGCTAACATTTTTCTCAAATACGTCTTTCTTTTTATACCATCATCATTTAAATTGTGACCACAAGTAAAATATGAATTTTACATATGTATGATAATTTTATTTGCTGTGTGTATGTTTTAATTTAACGAAAAGAATGATAAGGGCTTCGTAAACAGCACTATAATAATAATAATGGCCTGAAGGAAGATCAGTAAGGCGAGATCAACTGCAATTCCTTCCAAGAAAAATTCATTTTAACATTTTTATTGCAGTGTACAGCAGTAGGTCATACTAATTGTCAAAGCCGAGGTTTGATATTTTTTAATTTATTACGTTTGACATAACACATACTTTTTATATTCAATTTTATTTTAATATTGAATAGTTTACTAACTTTCCGAAGAAGTTTATATTATTGCAAGAAAATCCGATTTGCTGATTTCAAATTTTCTTTACGTTTCAAGTCATAGTAAATCGATTGACATCAATATTGGAAAAAGTCCAATGTGCCCTTAACCCAAATTTAGATCTTTTTAAATGCCGTCAAGCCGCTTCTTTATAATTAGCGAATAAGTGAAATTGTTTTTGTCCTGAACCAATTTTAAAAATTAAAAACTATTCGAAAGATTTCAGTTGAAAACAGTGCTAATTATTTAGTGTGAATAGTGATAGGCTGATAATTTTTTCTGACGATTTTGATGAAACTTTGTAAAGTCATAGTTCATGGTCTATAGAAACATCCTACATTATTATAAGTCTAGGAAAAGTGGTTTATTTATGACAATTCCTTAATATGTCAAAGATTTTAAATTTCAGAATAACCTGCCTTTTGAAGATACAACTTGTATATTCAGTTCTGTATTATCCATTATCCACTGACGTCCACATTTTAATAGAATGCATTTTTAGAGCACGAAGAAGAATGAGATGTTTTAAATTAATTAAATTTAATTACTACAATTATAATTAATTTAAGTTAGTTTTTAGTGATGGCGAAAACTTTATTTCATAAATGAACAGTAGAAAATTTCCATATGACTAAATCTCAATTATTACTGATTAAGTCGATTATATACATATTTTGGCAAGCTCATGGTGCTTGCCACAAGGCAAAATGCTGCCACTTAGGCTTGGTTTATTTATTTATATAATATAATTATTTAATATAACTCCCCGTAGGTTAGATTAAGTTAAAGTAATCGCGAATAAATAGAATTTTTTTATACTTTTACGTTTCAAAGATTTCTGAAAATTTTGGCAAACCGTGTGTGTATGTATGTGTGTGTGTGAAGAAACAAATTTTTAACTTCACGTAGGGCAAGTTATAGTAATCGCAAAAAAATCGAAAATGAAAATTTTTATATATCTTCACGTTTCAAAACCTTCTGTACATTTTGGCATACCTTAGAAGAAATGGATGTATGTGTGTGTGTGTGTGTGTATGTATGTGCGTGTGTGTATGTATGTGCGGATACAAATTTTCGTCGACGATTCCGGGAACACGGATCAACCGATTTGAATAATTCAAAAAACATTCGATTCGTATTGATAAGGAGACGTGCTGATTAGTTTTTGGCGAAGGCAGGTCTAGCCGTTCCGAAGATACGGGGCAAAAAGTGTCGAAAACGGTAAATCAGTTTTTAAGAGAACGGAGCGTCCGATTTGAATAATTCAAAAAAACATTTTACTTGTATTGATCAAATTTTCATAAAGGCAGGTCTAGCGGTTTCGGAGATCTAATGAAAAAAGTAAAAAAAAATGTCATTTGGCGGTTAAAAATGATCATTAGACATATGCACATCAAATTATCAGATATTTTATAGAGATTTGAACAATAAGTATAAATTTTGTTTACATTCTAATAGGTTCCATACCAATGTTTACGCGTTAGACGGCGACGCGGCGCTTACGCGCTTCGATATTTCGTATTTATGCAGTTAAAGCGGTACGATTGCTTTGAAAAAAAGTTCAAAATTTCCAAAATATTTCAAAATAAATGATTTAAGATAGAATGATTTAATATGGTTCAAAATTTTATTAAAAGTTTCAAACCATTGATCAACTTTTATTGAGATTTCAACAATATTTTTTATCAAGCAATTTTTTTTATAGAGATTTCAACAATAAGTATAATTTTTTGTTACTATTTCGTACCAATGCTTATGCGTTAGACGGCGTGGTGCTTGCGCGCTTTGACATTTCGTTTTTATGCAGTTCAAGCTGTACGATTGCTTTGAAAAAAAGATCAGAATTTCCAAAATATGTCAAAATGAAGGAAACATTTTTCTTTTCAAAAAAATTTAGTTTTCAAAAAAAAAAAATTTCAGAAAACAGTAATTTTTTGTCAAATTTATAGTTTCTCAAAAATCTAATTTTTTCGAAGTAATTTTTTTTCGAACATGTTAATCGTTTTAAAAAAAATAATAATTTTTGGTACGGGAAGTTCCAGCAATTTGCCTTAAGGCACGATGCCTTAATTGCCTTAAGGCAGAATTCCACTTACAGCTAGTTTTTATTAATTTCAAGATGTTTGACTCGAACGTCATCTAGATTTTTTCCTTTTCATAAAAATATTTTACCACACGACACTATACAGTTGATTCACGGGGTTAAAAGTTGAAATTGGATTTGATTCCACAATGCTTATGGTCAGAAGAGTAATCGTGGGATCGTATTCGCCATTCGTGTGAAAAATGGCTAAATGATCAGGGCACGTCGGGCGAACCGCGCCGGCGGGCGGCACCCCGGTCTCTTCGCATGGATCCGTTGATTCAAAAGATCGATCAATCGCTCTCTGCAGCTGTAACGTATACACGGCGTCGGTCGTATGTACTGAAATATGCAAATTTATACGCAAGTGCTTTTCCGATCCAACAAATCATTCTACGGTTATGACTCCAAGTCATATACGTGGAGCTGGAGCATGCTGAAGTGGCGTCGGTTATGACGAGAACACACATTGGAGGGAAATATCTGTTATTTTTACGTTAAGCCCGCTGTAGTATTCATAGTGTAATATTTTAATGCCATTGATACATTAATTTATTATTGAAATAAATTAAGTCAATTGTTCGTGAATTGTACAATATACAATTTTTATTTTAAGTAATTTCTTTACAAATTGTAATTATTGAACAATTTTATATTACAAAAGATTTTTGAAATAAAACTTCTCTAGGCGCGACCAGGGTGTAAAGCCGTATAAATGCAACGGAAGTGCATTACAGCAGATAAGATAAGATAAGAGTCGTGTGCTAAAGATTCGTCATTCGCTCGCGATAATATCATTTCTATACGGGTCGATTGTGATTAGTCGTCGCGTATGTGAATAGAGATCTGTCGTTGTATGCGTACCAGCCTCAACGTTGTATGCGTGCCGGCCTCAAAGAATGAGATTATATCGCCAGCAAAAAAGTAAAAACTAGCTGTAAGTGGAATTCTGTCTTAAGGCAATTAAGGCATCGTGCCTTGAGGCAAATTGCTGGAACTTCCCGTACCAAAAATTATTATTTTTTTAACATTTTTGAAAAAATTTTACTTCGAAAAAATAAGATTTTTGAGAAACTATAAATTGGACATAAAATTCTTTTTTTTTTGAAAAAAAATTAAAAAAAAATATTTTTTTTTTAATTTTTTTTTTTGAAAAAAAAATGTTTACTTTATTTTGACATATTTTGGAAGATCTAAACTTTTTTTCAAAGCAATCGTACTGCTTTAACTGCATAAAGACGAAATATCAAAACGCGTAAGCGCCGCGTCGCCGTCTAACGCGTAAACATTGGTACGGAACCCATAGGAATGTAAACCAAATTCATACTTATTGTTAAAATCTCTATAAAATATCTGATAATTTGATGTGCATATGTCTAATGATCATTTTTGACCGCCAAATGGCTTTTTTTTTACTTTTTTCATTAGATCTCCGAAACCGCTAGACCTGCCTTTATGAAAATTTGATCGGTTCTTTACCTTTTCCTCATACAAGTAAAATGTTTTTTGAATTATCAAAATCGGACGCTCCATTCTCTTAAAAACTGAGTTACCGTTTTCGGCACTTTTTGCCCCGTATCTTTGGAACGGCTAGACCTGCCTTTGCCAAAAGCTAATCAGCACGTCTCCTTATCAATACGAATCGAATGTTTTTTGGATTATTCAAATCGGTTGATCGGTGTTCCCGAAATCGTCGACGAAAATTTGTATCCGCACATACACACACACGCACACACACACACACACACACACATACATACATCCATTTTTTCTAAGGTATGCCAAAATATTCAGAAACCTTTGAAACGTCGAGAAATGCAAAAATTTTCATTTTCGATTTTTTTGCGATTACTATAACTTGCCCTACGGGAAGTTAAAAATACCATCATTCAATGAATGTATGTTAATTTTAATTACATGAAGTTCTTTAAACACAATTATTACATGATGAGTAAAGTTGCGAAAATAATATTTGTCTAGGCGTTGTTTAACATAATCCGCTGTGTGAACGAATATTATAGATGTTATTAATCAGCAATTACTTTATTTCTCTAACGAAGGTTCATTTCTAAATGCTAACTACAATGACAATCCGATCATGTCATATTTGAAGTATGACTTTAATTACATTATTGTTTTTAAATATTATACATATTTTTAATGCCATTATAAATATATAATTTATATTTTATCATTATTATTTTTACTTAAACGCCCTCTTGTACAGTTTTACAAATAAGTTGCAAATAAGTTTTACTTCAATCGCGTGTGATCCTCACGTGCACTCTTTTTTTCATTCATTTTGATTATCTCTGTATCTCATTCAGAGTTATTTTGGTATGAGAGATCACAGAAATCTTATAACAAAAACTAGTGGTGCATGGCATCATGCCTTAAGGCAAATTAACTTTCCGTGACATAATTTAAATATTTTAAAAGCTTCACAATTTTTTGAGAATTTTGAAAATAATTGATTTTTGAGAATTTTGAATTTTTTGAAAATAAAAAGTTGGACTTTTCTGTTTTTTTTTAAATTTGAAATTATTTGAAACTTTTGAATTTTTCTTTTAAAGTAGTCACGATGCGTAGCTATTTTAGAGACGAAATATCGGGTCGCGTAAGCGCTGCATAACTGTCTAATGATAAAGCATTATAAATTTTGACGCGGAACCCATAAAAATATAAACATTTGTAAATTTTTCATAATTTATATGATAAATTGTTGCGCCTGTAATATAATGATCACTTTTGACCGCAAAATGGCGTATTTCTAATTGTTTCATTGGATCTCCGCAACCGTGTCATCTGCCATACCAAACATTTCATCAACTCTTCATTTCGTGTTTTTCGACTTAAATGCTTTTCAAATCATTTAAGTCAGACGTTCCGTTCTCTCAAAAACCGAATTACCATTTTTGTTGTCTCATATCTTCGAAATGGCTGTACTTGCCTTGACCAAAAACATTTCAGCACGTCTCCCTATCAATAGGAACCAAATGTTTCTTGAATTATTTAAATCGACGGAAATCATCGATGAAAAATTGTATTCGCTCATCCATACGCACATTAATACATACACACATACTTGCATACACACACACATATAATTTTTTTCTAAGGTGTGTCAAAAGGTTTTGAACTGTAAAAATGTATAAACATGTTTATGTTCGATTTTTTTTCGATTACTATTACCCTACGGGCAAGTTAATGAATATAAATAATTTTTTGCAAAATATAATGAGAATAATTTTTTAAATCTTAGTTCCATCAACCTATTTCAACAATGTTTCAATTCGAGTTTAAAATTTCTCAACTTCACAAACACGAATAGTTAACAATTATTATAATTTATTGTAATGCTGCGTTTTATTTTTATTAAATCCATCTTTTTCGTTCCTTATATTTATTTAGTTTTAATTAACTAAATTAGATTAGATTAAGTTATCTAATCCTTTACATAGTAGTTTGTTAAATTATTTGTAATAATTTTATAAATTTTAAAGACACATCCTGTGCAATTTCATGTTTTAAAAACAAAAGTAAAATGGAAAATTTTCAGTAGATGTAATGAAATATGCGAATTTATAAACAAACGGGCTTTCAAACAATTAATTTTACATTGACAATGAATACCAAGCATATGTCCCATTGTCCATAAAACAATGGAAAATTTTGAATTTGTCAAAAGAACAGGAAGTTTTATATATACATTCATTATATATCTTGAACATTATCCATTGAAATTAAATTGAATATTTAGCAAATTTTACAAAACTCTATAATGGATAATATTATTAAGTGTTGCATTCTAGCATATATAATATTTTTTGTAGCATATCTTATTATTTGGATTCTTCTCAATTTCAACTAGTAGACAAAATAATTTACCACGAGAAATTTTGTTTTTTTTTAAGTTTTTTAAGTCATTTTAAAAATATTCAAAAATATTTTTTACTATTTTTTCTAATTGTTAATAATTTAAAAACAACATGTGCATCATAATTAGTAAGTTCATACCAGAAAAAACACAACAAATCTAAAACATCGTTTTGTAATAAAAATATAAGGCAAAACGTTGAAACAAGAATATATAAAAAAAATAAAATTATGTAGTTTATCACGTTATTTGTAAAGTAAAATCAATGTAGACTCAAATTTCAGTTCATAAATTAATTTTTAGCTTTTAACAATAATTGAAGAAAATAGAAAAGTTATAAACGTAGATAAAAAGGTTTTTAGTTCACAAAAATAGAATCATGATTACATATATATATTATCGATGTAATATTGTGCAAAAATAATGCTTTTTATATTAAATGGTTTTGTTAATCGTTTTCACAAGAAAACCACTTGAGCCAATGTATTGTTTTTAGATTATTAATCATGTTATATATATATATATATATATATATATATTTATATATATATATATATAACCCAAAAAATAGAAAGCTGTTTAATGTAGCTCATATTTTAACGAGTCATAAAAGAAGTGTGCATTATGTAAATTCTCCAAAAGCAATAAATAGCAACGCGTCGTACAAAAAATATTTTATAAAGCAAAAAATTACAATACGAATTCCATGTCAACCGTGATATTTATTTCATATTGTTACTTTGTCATCGCGCAACTATTAATTACGACGCTGACTAGCTAATATATATATATATATATATATATATATATATATATATATACAAACAAATCAATATAAATCATTCTTTATTGAATATTGAAAACTATAAAGTGTTTCATGATTTTTATTGCAAGCTTTTACGTACTTTCCGAGATAATTGTTCCGTTACATGTTCTGCATTCTATCAATAACTCTAAATTTTTATATGCTATTTGAATTCTAGTTACTCTATATGAGAGTAAAAATTTAAATTGAATTATTCTCGATCCCTGAATAGTGTTATTAGTTGAAACAAAATAATTTTATTTATTCTAAAATTTCACTTTTGTGACATTCTGATGTTTTTTAGCATTATTCAAATTTTTCTTTCGCACCATATATTGTAATTGTTCTTATATCGATATAAAACAGAATGTATGTGAGCAAGTTTAAACAATGATTAAACAATGAGTAAAAAATGATTGATTTTCTTTTAAACATATTAATATTTAATTAGTTTTACGTGAAATACAGTTCAGCCATAAATATTCCATGATATTTGATAGTGCCTTTACCTTGGTTTTCCATAGTATATTATTTTCGTTTGTATTGTGAAGTAAAGATTTTTTTTTTATTTGTAAATAAATATTGCTTATGATTTTCACAAAATATTTAAAATTTTTCAATTTTATGCGTAGCCTAGTAATTTATTAATAATGAAATCGAAGTAAAATGATATGCCCACTTTCCTTTAAGTTTATATTACTGTCTCATCTGCAAATGAAAGCAGTATTGTATTATATAGGTAACCCTCGTACAACACGGTAGTTACGTTCCAGAAAACTAGCGTGTTATGCGAATCCGTGTTATAAGGGACAAAGAACTAGTACAAAAAGAGGGGTTACGTTCCAAGAATTCAAATAAACATGCTACATATCCAATAAATAGTGTTACATTTATTCATTTTTTTAAGAAGTAATATACATTACTTAAATTATATGATTTTTTTTGTCATAATTAACAAGTAAGTGCTATTCAACATGATCCTTTTTTTGCAAGATATCATCATCCTTTGAGCAGTTTTCTATACTACTTCTAGATCTGTGCATTATCTTTAGCAAAAAAAAAATATTTGCGATTACTTGCTTTTAGCAAAATTTTATTTTTATATATAACGCATATAAAGTAATCTTTATTAAACTTTTATGCTCATTTTATTTGAAGACTTGTTTAAGAATTATTTAATAAATTTTTCGGATAATTCTAGAATTTTTCGCGTTCGATAGAACGTACGCGTTCTAATAACATTAGTTATCCTTTGCACTAGTTTCATCACATTATTATTTTACTAAAACTTTCCTCATTTTTTAAACCGTGTTAGAGCAAATCCGTATTATAGAAGTACCGTGTTATGCGGGGGATACCTGTAACAATTTAGTACAGGGTAGAGGGGCGAAGGTCAAATTTGACTTTCAGTAATTACACTGTCTAAGCTAAGTGAACCAAATGAGCAACTCTTAACACATATTCAATAAACAACTATCGAACTATATATTATTATAACTATATATATTAAGGTCTCATTTTATACTAAGGTAAACTGCGCGGTCAAAATTAGAGTCAAAAAATTAATTATGTTCTTAGCTTTTGTTACCTGCATTTTACCAGCTATGGCTCGCGCGATTAAATCGACGGAACATTGATTTATTCTTGTAAAATCGCAAAATATTATAAAAATCAATATTTTATAAGTGTAATGAGTATGATATCTAACTCTCAATTAAATGTAAAAGCCGTCGTGCAGAACGTAAGTAATTATCAGTTCAAGTATGCCAATCCCATCTTGAAGCACAATTATCCGAAGCAAACAACTCAATAGTTATGCGGAAGGAGCGGCTTGTTGGACAACTTTGTCACAAATTCCCACAATTAAAATGCTTTTATAGAAATTATTCAAACATTTATGTTTTTATAAATCTTACTTAAGAAATAATACTCATAGATAGGACGACTCGTTGGCTTGTTTTTATTAATATATATTACGCGCGTTTTGGAGCAATTTATCGAGTTATGCAGTTGCTTCTCATTGAGCAAGTTATTAAAGTCGTTTTTTCAGAAAAACATTCAAAGCAATTTATTATCAAACGCAACCATTTACCAGTAATTTTCAAAAAACACAAGATAATTAATAACTAGGCGCATGGCATCGTGCCTTAAGGAAAATTGCTGGAATTTTCCGTACCAAAACTTATTTTTTTTTGAACAAAATTAACGTTGTTGAAAAAAATTTACTTTGAAAAAATTAGATTTCTGAGAAACTATAAATTTTTGACAAAAATGTTTTCTTTATTTTGAAATATTTTGAAAATTTTGAACTTTTTTTCAAAGCAATCGTACTGCTTTAACTGCATAGAGACAAAATTTCGAAGCGCGTAAGCGCCGCGTCGCCATCTAACGGATAAACAATGGTACGCAACCCATAGGAATGTAAACAAAATTTATACTTATTGTTAAAATCTCTATAAAATATCTGATAATTTGATGTGCATATGTCTAATGATCATTTTTGACAGTCAGATGGCATTTTTTTTCTTTTTTCACTCGATCTCCGAAACCGCAAGATCTGCTTTCATGAAAATATTATCAATTCTTTATCTTGTCAATGCAAGTAAAATGTTTTTTGAATTATTAAAATCGGATGCTCCATTCTTGTAGATACTGAGTTACCGTTAGTGGCACTTTTTGCCCCGTATCTTCTAAACGGCTAGACTTGCCTATGCCAAAAACTAATCAGCACGTTTCCTTATCAGTAGAAATAGAATATTTTTTGAATAATTAAAATCGGTTGAACCGTGTTCTCGAAATTGTTGACGAAAATTTGTATCCGCACACACACACACGCACACAATAATCCATTTTTTTCTAAGGTATGCCAAAATGTTCAAAAACCTCTTAAAAGTAAGGATATATAATAATTTGTATATTTGTTTTGTGATTACTATAACTTATTCTACGGGAAGTTAAAAAATAATTTATATCTATTTAAACACGAAAATTTTCTTAAGTTTGATAAAAATAATGATTACATGACATCAACTAATGTTTCTTCTTTAGCCAGGACTTAACTCCTCGACCCAATAATGTTTGGAAGCCTTTGGATTAAATTCTGAACTCTATCATTGTGTAATGTTTCATAAAAATTTTCAAAAAAAATAATATTAAATACGAAGAAACGTCCTGGACAATCTCTACCAAAAACTAATCAGCGCGATTTCAAACTGATACCTGTCGAACAATTTTTGAATTTTCAAAATCGGTAGAGAATTTTTTGTAAATTCTGTAAAATTCGCAGATGTATGAGTTAACACATCGAAGTTTTCTTTCAACAATTTAAGCTCAACGTGAAAAACGACTCTATCGACTTTTGTATACAATGCATTCAAATCTTCCATAAGATAATTCTATTAGTTTCCTATAGCACATGTGTACGTGTGTATATTTGAATAAATTTAATTTATGCTCGAAGCCAGACCGATTGGTTTTGTTGTTATGATAATAGTGGCACATTTAATCTATTTTGACGGCGCCGTTGTTAAAATTAGATTCGGGAAGCAATGATGTAATCCAGTTCATTGATACTTGATGCACGCGGCTACTTGGCCGACAGCCGTGTTATAATTTCTCTATATGCGTTTTATTTATAGGTTTATTAATGCACGTAAATATGCGGCAAGCACTTAGCAAATAGTATATGAAATCACAAACAAATAAGCTATGTATACGTAAATAGGACGATTTGAAAGCCCCTTTTAGACATTGGTTCTCATCAAACTTGACGAGCAACTTTTGTAATCCACCTGAGATCTTATGGAGCAGAGGATAATAAAAGTTCATACATACATATTATTTCAAGCCATTCTAGACAATCTTATAAGTCGGTGTTCCTCAAGGTAGCTCTTTGGGCCAATATTATTTTCTGACAGGATAAAGCGGACCTAAAGCTTCGCGTGTAGAAAGGTTTACCATAGATATTTTAAAAAACAAGGATAGTTAAATTTTTTTAACAACAATGTTTGAAAGTAGAGAGAAAAAAGTGTATAACCAGCCATTATCTTTGATTTTCACGATGTTGCTATCGGAAGATAAACGGCAATGTTCGAAAAACCATGATAAAAGTATTTTCTTTCATTATTAGTTTTTTTGGCTGTGAGCACTGTTATTTAGTTTACGAGACTTTAATATAATTTTTAAATATAAGCTCAATAGGATGTATTGTTATTTTCAAGTCAAGGTTTGCTAATATAACCCCCTATAAAAGCTATTAGCTAGAACATAGTAAGAAAGTGTACTAAGATAAGTTTGTTTGTTACGTGTTATTTGTTGTGATATGTTTGGTTTGGTTTTCAATATATAATTGCTCAAAGTCAAATTTGACCTTTGTGCCCCGCCCTCCTACCCTATTATGGTTTAAGTGTGAACTCTATAAAAATTAGTAATTAATTAATTAATGTTACACAAAACACAATCAATTTTTATAAATAATTGTGTGATAATTAATTCATACAAAAACAGTTCAAATAGCAGATCATAATTAATTGCAGTTTAAATATTTTTCTAATTACTCTCTGTCAATAATTATTTTGTAGTTATTTTATGCACTTTATTATATAAAATACCAAACATTAACATGATCATGGGTAAAATTGTATGAATAATAATGAAAATAATTATTATTTAATGTGAGTTAATAAGTGGCGAGTTAAAAAAAATATTTAAAAAAAATTGCGCCTGATTGTATATGCTAATTCACACAATTTTGAAACTGATATTGAAATTAATGTAGTGCGATTAATTCGTTGAAACTGACATCGAAATTGGTATAGTGCTGTCACGACGAATCACTCAATGTCGAAACTGTGTTATAAGATACTCGTTTTTAACGTGCAAACAAGGCCAATTCGTAGCGCGTTGTAAAGAAACCGTTCTATGGAAACAGCGCTTTAAAAAGCACAGAATTAGTACAAAAAACATGTGTACCGCATTATAAGAATGACCATAGATACAAAAGACAAGATAAATTTTCAATTATTTTTATTGATTTGAAGAGTTTATAAAAAGATATGATTAGTTAAAAAACCAGTTGTAAGTGGAATTTTGCCTTAGGACAAGTTGCATTATTTACTCGCATAGGAACGTTTATGCAACTTGCATTAACGCAAAATGCCACTTTCAGCTAGTTACTTATAAAAGCGCTTTACATATGAGTCAAAAAAAGATAAAATTTAATATAATACATACATTGCTTATTTATACAAATATATCAATCCAAAATTCTATTAAATAGAACGAATGAATTGTAATCATTTATCTATTAGAATTAATTTTAAACTATTCAAAATAAATTATTCTCAATTTATATAATTATGTGAACATATCAATTTTTAATATTGAAATTCATGAAGTAAATCTATGAGAATTATTTATATTGTTCTCGCGAAACAATCCGATTTGCTAATTTTATGTTTTCTCGACATTTCAAGTTATTCTGAATCGAATGAGTCCAAATTTGAAAAAAGTATGAGTGCGTGTGTACGTAAGGCCGATTTTTGATCTTTTGTCGAGGTTTTTTGTAAAAACGGCTGGATTGATTAAAAAATGTAAAAGCCATTCGATGTAGCTCGATAAAGATTGTCGGTTTTGTGCGACGATACCCAAGCCGTTTCTTTGTAATTGACTGAAAAGTGTTAAATATTTAAATTCAAATACTATTTGAAAAATAGTAGTTGGGAATCGCGTTGATTAGTTTTTGTTAAAGATCGCCTGGGCCGTTTCTTCATACTTAAATGTTGAATTTTTTTGATGAATTTGATAATATTTGATATAACGATAAATTACATAGCCTGAAATAACATTATATTGGTTGAATTATAAATATTATTTCAAGTTCAGATATTCGCCGTGTGTTTAAGCAAATCTAATCAGAATCTTTGCCAAACATTTCTATGCGTTTCGTGTTTCGTACGTTTCTACTAATTACAGTTGACGTCCACGCTTTAAAAAAAATACATTCTTAGAACACAAAATAGACGAAATAAACTTTGTTAAACAAATAAATTTAATTAATACTATTACAGATATTAAAGTATGTTTGAGAGATATCAATTGGAAATTGAAATGGCTGCTTCTTAGTGAAAGCAAAAATTTTATTTTAGAAATAAATAGTTGAACCATTTTACCAAAATAATTGAATCTCAATTGTTATTCATTAAATTGATATTGTATACGTGTCAAAAAGTTTATGCTACTTGACTTGAGGCAAAAAGATACTTACAACTAGATATAAGATAATCCCTACGTATCTTCAAGTATACGTTTAGATAGGTCGTTTGTAGGTTAGGTTTTATGTGTAAATCGCCTGATCGTATACCAAAGACAAGCTTTTAGACATTTTGTGACCACTAACTCATACGATTATTGGTCCATAGCACGACATTCCTAATTTATCTGAGAATTGGCCCCATAGTTGTATCACGCTAATGTTACCTTACCTAGGTTCTTTGAAGTGCAGATTATGGTATAATCATTTACAAAATTCACAAAATTTCTTTTGAATATTTAATAAACAAACGATATAAGCATGTCAGAGCATGTGCGACCATGCTATAATCGATGCAGTCTAGTCTAGTCTAGGGATGAATTCGTTATTAATGGCCAGTGGCTACCAGGTGTGTGCAGGTATCATATAACATGAACTGTATATTTGAAAACATCTTTGGGGCATTCTAGAAATTACTCGTAAACTTTCTCATCGATTTCTTAAGAACATGAAAATAATCTTCCGTGAAATGTTTACAACAGGCTATGTGGTGTTCTCTCAATTTACAAATTTCCTCTGTTATTAATTTTTTAAAAGTTTGTTTTTATATCAAATTGTTATACTTTATATCAAATTGTCACTTTCATACAATGACATTTACAATACACAAATGTCATTCAAATTGTTGTTATATTTATTTTTATAAATTGTAAACAAAACAAATCCTTTTAAAATGTTCTTAATGGATATCCACCATCAATATTGGGTGACCAAACAGACCGTCCTTCGCAAACTCGGCGGCAAAGAAGATGAATGCATCGTTGCATCAGACGCTGAATTGGACGCAAAATTAGAACTGTTTCGTTCAATCGCTGCGAGCTGCTCGGTTTTACAAAGAGTACTTGAACAGTATCAGGAAAGATTGTGTGTTTTAGCCCAGGAAGAGAATTCTCTAGGGAATTTTTTAAAAGAAGCCTCAAAGAGTCATGAGAGTGTCAGGAAGCATATGTCTTCATCAGGTAAGGCTTTGTGTTACCAAGGCCAGCAAAGGATGCAACTGAGGGATCCCCTTATGAGATTGCATGAAGAAGTAGATACTTTTAAAGCAAAGGCTGTCCAGGATACTCGGAGTACTCTAGGCGCTATGGAGAGGGCCAGAACTAAATACAGAGCTGATTTGAAATGGATGAAAGCTGTTAGTGCTCAACTAGATCCTGATACTGGACGTGGACTGGAAAAATTTCGAAAGGCTCAGAATCAAACCCGACAATCCAAGATCCGTTTCGACCGCCTGACTCTAGATTGTTTAGAAAAAGTAGATCTTCTTGCAGCTGCTCGCTGCAATATGTTCTCTCATGCCCTGATACCCTATCAATCGTCTCTTCTCTCTTTTTTCTCAAAGTGCTCACAAACCTTACATTCTACATTGACAAGTTTGAATTCAGAACCAAAATATGATTTTTGTGTTTTGAAAGAATTAAAAGAAACACCCGATGAGGGTGAGATCAAGGAAAAGAGTGATGGGAAGGAGAAATTTTCTGATGATGATCAGCTACTGTTTTTCCAGGATGAATACACAGATGAAGTCCAAAATGAAACAACAAACAATGGCAACATTAAACCTTCTGAAAACCTTATTAACGAAGACTGCTTCTCAAAACAAGCTGAAGACTTATTGGGCATCACATCTGATATAATTAACACATCAAATGAGATAAGTATAAACTTTGATTTACTTGGATTACTAGGACAACAAGAAGACCAAAAGTCACAACATGATAATATGACTGCTGATTTTCTCGAGGGTCTTCTATCCACTAATCCAGGAAACCTCATGTACCCACCAAATTCAGCAACAGATGACTTGAACGATGACATTCTTTCTCAAATTTTGTCCAATTCATCAAAAGTACCAAATCAATCATCAGCAAAATCTCCAAAACACGATCAAAATAAACAAAAGATTTCATCTAAGTCCAACTGGATAAAACTCTTTTCGGATTTGGATCCTTTGACCAACCCGGACTCTTTAATGGAATCTTCAGACTACAGTCATCGTACTTGATGGGAACCTGATTATTATTTGAAAATAGATAAATTAATATTGATTTTGGTATTAATATTGTATGTGGATTATCTTTTAGTGTCTTGCTAGATTTTGGTTAGGCGTTCTTATTCATTCTTCGACTTAGATTTAAAATTTATTTATCTTTTAGTTATACTCTGTTATAAGGTACTAGTAATTCCACATTGTATTCTTTTGTGGTGTTTTATACTTTTTTAATGTATTTTATAGATTTATAATAAATTTAGGTATTTTATTTATTTAGAACTTCATTTAATACCAAAAATCTAGTTGCACATGTTTTTTTACATCTTTACAACTAAATCAACTTTTGAATTTCAATAAATTTGTAGTTGTAGTATTCTAATTTTTACTCTTCTGTGATTTTTTATGCATTTATAATATATTTTATAAGTTATTTTATAATTTGTTGATAACTTATATGTAATATAATTTCTTTCGAAATGATTTTTCTTATGCTTTGCACATAGATAATCTTATAAGAACAAATTTATATAATTGAAATAATTGTTCATGAAAAGTATTTCATTAAAGTGTTGTGATTTATATATATATATATATATATATATATATGTTTATATATATATGTTTATATATATTGTTTATATATAAAATATGTTTTTTTATCTTCGTGCTATATAATGTAGGTATATTGATAATGAATAAAATCACGATGCATTTTTAAACTTAATATTCTATAAATTACTTCATAAAGAGGTAAAATTATATTTTGAGCAAATTTTTAAAATTCATATTTTTTTACGACTTTTATATTTATTTGTTCTATGCTTAATTGAAAACCGCGTAACTCTTTCTATTACATAATTTGTTCGCATTTCGATTAATAAACCTATTTGGTAAGTTTAAACACAAGTTTGTAGCATTTGAATTTGCATATATTTTCAAACTGAGTCTCCTGTGGCTTTGTAATAAAAGCTTACAATCACAAGTTTTATTTTGTACTGCCTTCACGTAAGCACTCTCACATGAAAATTTATGGAATTTTTTTTTAATATCGTGGAATCTGATACCTATGTATTGAGAAATATAACCTCAAGCAAAAATTTGATATCATGCTGCCTGATGTCGCGGCGGGGATCGAACCACGAACCCGGGACTAGTTGGTACTACCCTAGGTCCAAGCCGATTACACCACCGCCGGGCACAAATGAAAATAATAAATGGACATTTGATTACTATTTGATAAACATAAACTGCACAGTGTCCTTTACTCTTTGTCATTATCTTTAAATTCAAGTTTATGAAATTTGAGCTTTGAGCGTAAAGTTTCAGGATGATTCCTGGTTTGGTACGCACCTCGTTCAGTTATATATCAAGCAGTAGTGATAACGGTTTTTACATAAATATATATATACAAGTGACATGAGCCATTTTCCGGCGTTGCTGCAGTAAATTACAAATATATTACCAGAATTAACCCTTTCCACTCGGATGCCGTCTCTCCGGCGAGAAAATACGTATTATTTTTGCAATGTACGAGTGAAAAGGGCTAAAAAGATTCTAATAATAAAAACATATCATATAGAGATTGGCCAACCGTTCGACTTCTAAAAAGCAACACGGGTAGCATGGCAACAGCTCACACGACTCTTAAGTTCTAATTGTTGTTTAAAGGAAAATAAAACAAAAGTTATTGATAATATGTTTTGACTATATAAATTTATCGGGATCCATTATCGTGCACTTTGTTGGAGTGAAATAGTATCCGAGGATGTTTTGTTTAAATTCAGAATTCGCACCGGAGTCAAATTACTCGCAAAAATTAACACATGCATTCTCTTCGTAGATAAATTTGTATCATTTTCATCAATTTTATCGTAAGATATAAACACATTCCATATACTCTTGATATAATGTAATAAAATATATTTATGCAATCAGTTGGCGAAGTAATTGTATTCCTGTCGAAATATTAGATGTGTGAACGCAACGTCGTGTGGAAAATTTTAAATTTATAATCTTAATACGATGTACAGAAAATATTTTTTATTTACACGAATGCAATCGTTGTTTGGGTTAAAGCAATATGATATTTTACGAAATATATGTACCACTGATAATCATCAGTTTTTATCAGTATCTACCACAGATCCAGAATGTAGCACTCCCTGGAAAAAGAAATCGAAGAATCGATGTTTTACATAAAAGTTGTTGAGGTAGTTAACTTATACATATGGTATTTTTTTAAAAACAATAATTAAATAGCTATAAAAGAATTAAAAAAAAAAATATAAGCTATTGTGCTGATTATTAGAACTCCAGTAATAGTACTGGTGATCTACATATATACAAATGGCATTTCTTGGTATTTTTCTGCGTTTTTACGTTTTTATAACATCCTTATATGCCAAAAATTAAAATATGATAAAAATTCTAGAATTGCACTACATATAGGAAGACATAAACCGTATAATCAATTGGTTCTGGATATAAGCTTTCTTTGTTTAAATCAGTTGTTTATCTTGTCGATACAAATAAAATGTTTTTTGAATTATTAAAATCGGACACTCCGTTCTCTTAAAAACTGAGTTACTGTTTGTAGCACTTTTTGCCCCGTATATTCGTAACGGCTAGACTTATGCGAAAAACTAATCAGCACGTCTCCTTATCAACAGCAATCAAATGTTTTTTGAATAATTGAAATCAGTTGAACCGTGTTCCCGAAATCGTCGACGAAAATTTGTATCCGCACACACACATTGTTTCTAAGGCATGCCAAAACGTTCAGAAACCTCTGAAACGTAAAGATATAAAAAAATGTTATTTTCGATTTTTTGCTATTACTATAACTTACCTTGCGGGATGTTAATAATGTAATTAAAGTCATACTTCAAATATGACATGATCGGTTTGTCATTGTAATTAGCATTTAGAAATGAACTATCATTAAAGAAATAAAGTAATTGCTGATTAATAAATTCTATAATATTCGTTCCATAAAATATTTTCTATTTTAATAACTTCAAAGATTTATAGAAACTACGAATAATATAGAAATAATTTCTAACCAATAAACTTACTAATCATTAATCTTATTAATCAATATTTTCAAGGAACAGGTTAAAATATTATTCTGATTCAGGCATTTTTCATTAAATCAAAATTAGAACTACGAATTTAAAATGTTTATCTATATATGCCGATTTCCTTGTTGATATCGGTACGCATACAACGTTGAGGCGGGCACGTATACGTTGTTGATGCCGGTACGCATACAACGACAAATCTCTATTCACATACGCGACGACCAATTAGAATCGACCCGTATAGAAATGATAAATCATCGAGAGCGAATGACGAATCATTGGCACTCGACTCTTATCTTATCGACTCTTATCTGCCGTAACGGACTTCCGTTGCATTTGTACGGATTTACACCCTAGTCGCGCCTAAAGAAGTTTTACTTCAAAAAAATTAAGTAGAATTTACTTGCATCAATAAAGTATTTCGAGACAAATTTTAAGTTACCTTAATTACTTTACATAATAACATTATATATTCATTGCAATAATTCAATAATAAAATAAAGTATATTACTTTTAATAATACAAATTTAAAATATGATCTCAATCAGAAGAGGACAACATCTGGATGCTTTCTTATAAAACCTATCAAATATAGAAAAAAGTAACTATTGTTACCTTCTAATAGTCATTAATAAAAATACTTAACAGCTTATAGAATACCAAATTTTAATTACTGTTTCAAAAAAAAACAATAAATATGTATGTTATTTTTTATTATAATTTTGTAACTTTTACAAGACAGCACCAATCTATATATTCTTTTCTATTCTCGAACGAATTGTCAATAAACGTATTTCATCAAAGTACAATATATCACAAGTCGAGATGTGGAGCCATGGTAAATATAAAAATATGCAGAAAATATGCAAATCGTGACTTGAATGCGTTTTATTTATTACTGAAAATGCTAAATGGATTTTCCTCGTATTCGGAGCTTAATCAATTCAAATGCCAGTTTAATGCAATTGACTAGTACGCTCTTTGCTTTCTTTAAAGAACCGCAATTCTGAGCAAATTTTCTTCAAATAACATTTATATGTGTTTTCTGAATACATATTTATAAAATTCCGATTATAATTTATAATCGTTTGATTTGAAACAATATTTAAATATAACATATCGGAAACTAAAAGTGTATATTATATTGATTATTTTAAATTATATTATTAAATCTATTCCATGAGCTTTTATGTAAATGGCACACTCATTTGTTGGAGCTATAATTTGATTTAAAATCGTTAAATTTTTACATTCAATTAGTTATGTAGTATATTAAATCATTATATTTTTTGAATAAATGTTGACAAAATTTTTCCAAATTGTATATTAGTAACTTTTCAACGCAAAAAACTATAAGTTACAATGTTTTGTATATTTTATCGTACTGTTATAATTACAATAATAAAACTGTTCTATAATTACATAATACACAAATTTAACTACAAACGGCTGAAAAAGTTTTTTTTTCAATAAGTTTTGCCTTATAATTTATTACATTAATTGTGTTTCCCGAATAAATGTTGATCAAATTTTACCGCGAAAGTACAAACATAATTATTGAAAAGGAGTTACCACCAAAAAAATATTTGTAACAATTGTTTTATTGTATTTTTTGTCATTACAATGACAAAATTGTTTAATAGGCCTTTCCATATTTCACATATTTCTTTGTTTAAACTAGAACTGAATTCTAAATTATTAAAAACATTTCAGTTCAACAAAAATAAATTAAGTGTTCATAATCATTTATTAAATTATTTCTTCTGAATAAATGCTAATCAAATTTTCTGAAAAAAACTGACATATATTACATGAAAAGATTTTTCAATATACAAAAAACCACTAGTTTCAATTTATTGTAGATCTGTTTGTACTTTTAACGTCCTGAACGAAAAGTTTGATTATGCCAAAAAAAATCCATTTGCTAGTTTGTTGCTTTGTTAATCTTTCGAGTCATTCTGAATCGTTTGACCCCATGCTTGGACCTTGAAGGAAGTATGTATGTATGTTTGTGTATGTATATGTATATGAGTCAAAATTTGACATTTCGTAGGCGTTTTTCAAGAAACGCTATTAAGGATTTAAGGCTTTTTGATTAACTAGTTAAGGACTCGGACTGGTTAGTTTTCCTGGATGATCGGCCAAGCCGTTTTCTTTGAGTTAGTAAATACGTGTAAAATTTATCATCGGCGTTTTAGCTAAAGATCTTGAACCGGTTTTTAAAATTTAAAAATCATTCGAAAAACATCATTTGGGAATCGTGTTGATTAGTTTTCGGTAAAGATAAGCCAGGCCGTTTGTTTCCTTACAAAGAATTGTTAATTTTTTTTAACTTTCCGTGGGATAAGTTATAGTAATCGCAAAAAATCCAAAATGAATTTTTTTATATATCTTTACGTTTTAAAGGTTTGTGAACATTTTGGCAGACCTTAGAATAAATGGATGTATGTGTGTGTGTATGTAGGTGCTTGTGTGTGTGCGGATACAAATTTTTATCGACGAATTTGGGAATCGTAGGATCAACCGATTTGAATAATTTATAAAACATTTCATTCATATTGATAAATAGGCGTGCCTCTATTATAAGAATAGTTTTTGTCAAAAGTAGGTCTAACCGTTTCGAAAATATGGAGCAAAAAGAGCAAAAAAATGGTAATTCAGTTTTTGAGAGAACGGAGCGTCCGATTTGACTAATTCAAAAAACTTTGTATTGACTAAACAAAGAACTGTTTAAATCTTTCGAGAGGCAGGTCTAGCGGTTATGAACTTTCAATAAAAAAAAGTTAAACTAGTGGTGCATGGCATCGTGCGTTTTTTATTTTGAATGAAATTTTGCATAGCGAGACATTACACGCTTTTAATGGTCATCCTAAAATACTATAAGCTTACGAAGAGTGGTTTTATTATAATAATTCAATAAAGTTTGGAATAATTGACATTGGAATTTAAAATTTCTATCGTCGTAATTTTAAAAGTTGCTAAATCTCAATTATCATAGAGTGAATTATTTACTCGTCGCGCTTCTGCAATTTGCCTCAAGGCAAAACGCTACTCACACCTAGTTTTTAGTATAAATCCCCAGAATATAATATTTAGTATGAATCTTTCCTCCTGTGAGGTGATAAACTCCTCTGGGATACCTACATGAGAATACATAAATTAATTGGCGTCGCGTCCCTTGTTTATCGCAACCTTACATAAATGTTTCAGATGCTTTCTCTTTAGTTCAGAGGTTCATGTAACAAAGATCTTTAGGATCTGTTTTAGGATGCTGAATACACAAATTCTATTCTATACGTATGTAACACACTGCTAACTAGAATCAGGGCTAAAATTAGACATATTAAGGGTATTAAAATACTATATAATCTATTATATAGTATTACTTCTCATAGACCTATAATATTAAGAGGTTTGTTTTGACTGTCAATTTTATAATCATGTGAAGTTATATCCAATTTCCAGGAAGAAAATATGAAATTCTTGTGGGTTGATATTTGAATATGTGAAGAACTAGCTTGAAATGAGTCACCAATTCAGAATTGAAAGATCTCAACGAATATAAAACAAATTTATATATAGTTATATTATTTTTTAAAGTTTTGTTTGAATTTTCTTATTTTACAATACCAGAATTTTCACCAGTTTTTCTCGATTTTCGCTTAAACGGTGATAGATAATAAAAAACTTTGTTCGGGCGAAAGATGTAGAATAAAATTACAAATAAAATGATATATCAATCGTTAAGTGTGTTCATATAATTTCCTCGAGATTTTCCAGTTTGACATTTGTTTCGCTGAACTTTTTCTGCTTTTATATATGTTTTAGATGATGATCGGTATACAGATGAAACCAATAAAAGCTTTTTGAGCAGGCATCTAAATAATAAAGATGAAATGTGTTAATTTCCTCAACTAGTTTGTGCATTCACAAAGGTAAATATCGTAAATATTGGAATTGCAAATTGTATTATAAATCTTTTTAATAGACTTAGAATCCAATACGTTCTTCTTCAGTGGATAATATTAGCTACATCATCCAACCAATGCAAAATATAAATTTTATGGGTACTTTTTGTTTTCAGAGATAACACTGTATATAACCTTGATTTGGTAACTTTATCAGCAATATTCATCAGCAGAATAAGTATTCATTTATCTTTTGTAAAATTATTTTTTTTAACTTAATTTACTTTTTTACAATTTTTTATTGCTTAAACCTTTGCAAGGGTAAAAACTCAGTTGAACCTTTTTACCTCACTCACGTGTAACTTCTGTAGAGAATATATAAAAACAACCGTTGAATCTAACTTGGAATCAACAAGACGTATTATAAAACAATTAAATGACATATATTTAAAAAACATATTAACGTCTCGTAAACTAAACAACAGTGCTCACTACCAAAAAAACTAACAAGGAAAGGAAATATTTTTGTTGTAGCTTTTGAACATAGCCGTTTGTCTCCCGTTACCAACGTCGTAAGAATCGAGGTGATGGTTGGTTGTACATTTTTTTCCCTCTACTTTCAAATATAGTTTTAACTAAATTCTAATCCAGCAGAATTTTTGTGGTTCCTGTGTCAAATGTCTCTGTTTGTCAAATGCTTTATCTAGACCACCCGTCAATTGATTTGTGATATTTAAAATAACTAGTTACCCTTACTAGTCTAGTTTATTGAATCACTGTCAGAAATGCCGGAGTTTCGGGTCAAAATTTCTATGTCTGTCTTGAAACGGGTTAATTTCCCTAACTAGTTTGGAAATCCGCAAAGTTCAATATCGTAAATAGAGAAGTTTCCAATCGGATTTGTGTGAATTACTTTGTAGATTTCTAGTGGTGGTAAGCAAAAATGAACAACAAATTAGAATCATTGGAATAATATTTGAAATTTAAATATAGACTATTCTTATCAGAAATTTAATATTTTTTTCATTTTATAAAAATTTTCTTGAATGTTTGTAGCGAATATTGTTCATTTAATCAAAGTCTTCTTTTCTTTAAGAAAAATATTTACAGATATTTCATACTTTAATCCTTGTGGTAGTTCATTCAATCAAAGAAATCCATATTTGTCTTTTTGTTGTTAAGAAAAATACTTGCAGAATTTTTGCACTTCAATTTAATCAAAGTTCATATTTTGTTTTTATCTTTTAAGAAAATATTTGTAGATCATCGTGCACTTTAATTTTTGTCGTGGTTATTAGTCCATTTAATCAAAGCAATCATATTAGCATTCTTTTATCAAATTTTGATAATGGTTATTATTTTATTTAACCAAATAAATCTATATTTGCTGATTTCTATTTAAAACAAAATAATTATAGATCTTTCTCGTACAAATTCGAGATTTAAAAAATAATATCAATTTTAGAATATAAAAAACTGGTATATGGAGACAAAAAATCTTTGTTACAATTATAGAAAATTTGATCAATTTTTTACTTATGAATTTATACTTACACTTTTACTACGCTCAATATTTTCGATTAAGAACTTCTTTATCAAAACTTTCATGCTTAATCTAGTTTTAAAATTTTAATAATAAAAAAAATTCTTTGAAGTTTTATAATAAATTAAATTTAAATTCAATTTATATGACAAATATTTTTATTAAATTATTAAAACTGTTGAATTATATTTATATAAAAGTTTCACATTAATATAATATTTAGCTATAATTATATAATAAATATAAATATAAAACAAGTATTTTTTACCACTTTTTTATCACAGGCTTGAAACTAAAAAAAAATAAATAAATAAAATTAATATGGGCGTTGAAGAGGCTTTAGCTAAATTCGCCACCATAGATCATTCCATAAATTTCCTTGAAAAATCATACGTAAATTTAAAATGATTAACAAAATTATTCTATTAGTTAGGGATCTATTTATATTTTACCAAGCTTGTACTTTCAGAAGCTTTCGCAAAACTCTAGTTTATTATGTACTTTTCAATCCAAAGTATTTCAAAGAATGCACTTCAGCGAAAAGTTTATTTTTCTAAGAGTATACAAAGTTTTGTAATCACATCGATAATTTCATTTGTAGCCTCGAATTTCTTTTGCAAGTTGTTGACAATTAATGCAAATTTTTATTATGGAAATGTCCGGGAAAGTGACTATTTTTCACCGTGAATATATACGACACAAATTACGGAGAGGGGCTACGTAAAAATTACTTACTTTCTCGAAACCACTCTGTGATTTGATTAAGAAGGTGAAGTACACAATCTCAAGATGAATAAAATTTCAGGGAATTATTTATTTTTTCTGGAAAGTTTCTAACAGACTTGGAACATAGTTCTATAAAAATGCTGATAGTATTTAATCATCAGATAATAGAATAATTTCCTTCTCATGTAAAGTTTATCAAATTATGTATTATGGTATTTTATTAATTAAGTTGAATTATTAATGTGAAATGTTGTTTCGATTTGTTTATTCAACCTATAAATAATTTATCAAGTATTTTCCAAAATTATTTTTTTATTGCAAAATCCACTTTATTTTATCTATTTTATATCCATTGAACTAACTTGAAGAAGTCCTTTTTTTCTATACAAAAAGGTGTTTAAATTTAATACAACATTTTGTTCAAAACTGTTAATTAAAATATTTATGATCAATTTGCTACTTATTTTAAATAAAGTAGGGCGGGGCATAAAGGTCCAGTTTGACTATGTTCAGTAAAACCACCAGCTAATTCATAGTTGTAGAATTGTGTTCATTTTGCTGTTTTGCTGAAATTTGTCACATGGTCCTTTTTACCCTATAGACGCAAAAAATGGGATGACCAGAGAACAAACAAGTTCAATGTCTTATTAATAATTTTAAAGAATTTCATGAAAAAAAGCTACATTATACCAATGCGAAATATAAGGTTTATGGGTACATTTTTCACAAAGATAACACCGTATATAACCTTGATTTAGTATTTCATCAGAAATATTTATCAGTAAAGTTGGAATAACTTTATTTATTACAGTTTACACTTTTGCCAGGATTAAGGTTCAGTTGGTCCATTTTACGCTGTGTTTTAATTTTTATAGAGAATAAATAAAAAACCGTTGAATGTAACTTAAAGTGAATAATGCATCTTATAGAAAAATTAAATAACGTAAACTTAAAAATTATATTTAGTTTTCTTAAACTAAACAACAGTGCTCATAACCAAAAAAACTAACAACGAAAGAAAATAATTTTGGCATGGATTTTTGAACATTGCCGTTTATTTCTTCCTATAGCGACGTTGTAGAAATCCAGGTGATGTCTGGTTATACATCTTTTTCCTTCTACTTTAAAATATTGTTGAATGTTCTTAACTTTACTTGTTTTTGAACCTTGCTCTACATTAAAGGCCTGAAATCGGACTTAACCAAAATGCAAAAATTTTGCGCCTATCTGCTAATTGTTATGAAATTACTAAAACTAATAAGCCTTCCGAATTTTTGACATCTGTACATCTTTTTTCTGTGTGCAAACGTCGGCAAAATTTTGACTCTTATACAAACACACATACATACTTTTTCCAATTTGTCAAATTCAGAATGCCTTGATTTTCTAGCAGAAACATGAACGTCTTCTTCGGAAAGTCAATTATTATTTGATATCATTTATCTATCTTTATTAAAATTTTTACGATTTGAATAATTACAATAGATTTAGAATACATCAATAATTCATTTTTTGTTTTTATTAATAAATTGGTTTGAAATTGATATTTGAAGCTTTTTGAGTGATCGTTATTTGCCAGGGTCATTTACCCTGGGCTCTACCCATCACCAACCCACCCTCACCCCGTTGTCTGGCGATCATAAAATGACTTATTTATATTTTGTTTATGTCATGAAAGTGAATTTACATGTTGCATGCTCAAACCAACATTTATTATCATAAATACGTACCTTAGAAAATCGTCAGAATCGATATACCGGTTATCGCCCTTCGAAAATCAGATACATATCAGTGTATAAAAAATCAATAAAATATAGTTTTGTATCACTTTCGTTTAATTTTTAAATATTTTTAGTTGCATTTTGCAAACAAGTGAAAATCTCGTCAGTATATATTATTTATTACTTTACATTATTTCTTAAAAATATGAAATTAGAATAATTTCTATATAGAGCAAATTTTAAAATACATAGTTTCGTACAAAATCCTTATGTTGAGAACTCAGAACTGATTTCTCTTTTTTTTTTCTTATTAATTATAAAGGTTTTATTATTCAAATAAAATTTTATTAATATAAATGAGGTACTAATAGTTTTCAATTTATTGCGAATCGTCTAGATTAATTTTAATTATTTTGTAATTTATAATCAGTTAAATATAGTTTTGTGAAAATGTTTTGAATTTTTAAACTTAGAAAATTTGCAGCATATGGAATAAAACTTTATTTAGAAAATATTATTTTTAAGACTATTAATATAAATTTAAATTAGTAAAAACTTTTATTTGTAAAAAAAATACATAATGAATAAAGCTTTCTCTCTCTCTCTCTCTCTCTATATATATATATATATATATATATATATATATATATATTTAATAATAATAATAATATATAATATAATGTAACGTAGAAAATGAAACCCAATTGTGAAATACTATATTACAAAAAACATTATTTAGTTTTTCGTAAACAAATAAAAAAATTACATTCTGTTTATTATTTTTTGTTTAAAGCAGATGTTATATAAAAAAAAACTATTCAGAATAACATTCTCGAATTGCCACGACAGTTTTCTTAACTCTTTTTTGTCTATTTACCACTATAACAGATATTGTTCAAAACAAGGACTTAATCATAATTTTTAATTTGTCTAGCAAAAAATGTTGGAATTTAAAACGTAGGCAACATATAACTTTTTTTTTATTTGAAATTTTTTAATTTGATTATTATTAATATTACTTACTATTACTAGAAATATTATTTATAAATCACGAGTAAATCAATTTGAATTTATTTCAATGTTCCGAGACATAGATATTTTTTTCTCGAAGAACTGTCAAAGTAAACAACAGATTTTCCGTTTATACACTTCTTAATTTTTTAAATAATGAAAGAAATTATGCCTTTGTAATAATTAAATTGAGACTTCTTATTAGAAAGCGTAACAACAAATAAAAAAATAGTATATTTTTTAATGAACATTTATTTCTTCATTTAATGAATTTTATATTTAACAAAATTAGAATACTGGATCATTTTCTTATCTATTCAACTATATATTTTATATAAATAAATTTATATATATATATATATATATATATATATATATATATAAACCACTTTAACAAAATTTCATACACGTATAATGTATCTCAGCAGTGAAATATTATAAAATGTGAATGAAATGGAAAATGTCCACGCTCACCTTTTCAAATTAATGTAAAGTTAATAAAATACTAATACAATTTATCAAAAAAAATGTTTAAAATGCAAACATAGAAAAAACAATATTTTTTCAATTATTTCAATTGTTGTATATTTAATTATAAATACCTGACAAAGGTTTGGCAGCGGCATTTGAAAATACTCCCGTAGTCAGCGCAATGAAGCACCTCGATTCAACGTGCAAATATATTATCTCTGTTTAAATATGATACTATTTGTTTATTTTTTCCATCTTTTTAATTAATGTTCTACTGTTGTTTAAAAATTATGTCAAATGATGCGATAAAATAATTGGTTAACACAAAACAATTTACGTCGGATTAAACTCCTATTCGATTAATTAAAAATTTAATAATGAAACGCTTGGCTTTGGTATTTAACACAAACGTGTACGTTTGCTTTATTATACAACAATATTGAAATCAATAATTAATTTTCTAGAATCTACGCCACCAGGAATTTGAAAACGCAAAATTTAATTTGCGATATTAACAAAAACAAAAATCAATAAGTACACATTGCGCGTCATTAATTGGCCATGTATTCTACATCGAATGATTTTAATTAAAAATACCTCATAAACTTCAATTTAATATTTATTCGCTGATATTTGATCGATCCATTTTCGTCAGAGCGCTGTAAAACTAATTTATAAATTATTTGCTGTATGGAATAGTTTGCCTAGAATGATGCACAACAATGAAACTGCGCTGAAATTATATTAGGATAGATTTCCTGCCTATCCAATGTACAGATAAATCGATATTTTAATTTGCATGGCATCGGATGATAGAGCACAAAATGCTGTACATTTTTAAAATTTTATTCAGAACAACAATACATTTTATTTCAATGCTACATTTTATTCAAATACTACTGAATACTACTGAAAACTACTGAAAACTACAACAAACTACTAAAAACAACTACAAACTACTGAAAACTACTACAAGAAAAAACATTATTCTTAAAAATCAAATATTGGTATTGGAAATCCGAGTCATTTTCTTCGTTCTTACTGCTGAGTTACTGGCTCATAAGTTTCCCTCATGAACAGATCATCCCACATTCCGTATTGAGTCTTCTCGAGGAATAAATGCAACTTCTTGTCGATGATAGTGTAGCGCACTGAACCACAACGGCAAGGGTTAGTCAAAAGAGCCTTGTAGTTAAAGCCGTTCTCTCCTTCAATGTTGATGGTCAGAACATTTCCCCTCATTCTGAGGAGCACTTTCTGCTGATCGTTGGCTATTTCTGGTAGAGCATATCTAAGCTGCAAGTCAGTAGGAGATTGGAACCACGAATGGCATTCTATGCGCTTGTTTTCGTAGTCGGTCTGATAGGACGGCTGTGCATCAGGAACCTCCTCATCAGGATCGAAATCCGAATCGCAATGGCATTCGCATCCAATTTCGGTGACATCGCTTGTAGATCCCGAATTGGATGGTGGTGTTCCTTCGTAAACTGCATAAAGATCCACTAATTTGCGATCATTATCCCTATCTTGAGTATCCAAAATATATTTATAAACAACTCCCAAGAAATGCTCGCGATCTTCAGTCATGGCACAGGCCATGTCCAAATGCTCGTAAACTTTTTCGGTATCCATGATTTAATTGTTGAACCACTCTCTTCGACTTCACCTGATGAACTGATGAATTGCGATTGCTTTGCGACAGATATAGGCTCCGAATTGTCATTGTGGCCAACATGAAGAATTTATAAACATCGATAATCAAGCGCGAAGCGCATTCATTATGATTTGCATTTGAAAAACATTTCGTTGGGGATCAAATTTGATGGACGATAATACATTTTATAAATCAAATGGCTTATCTGGGAATGTATCAAATTTACATTGTCTTATTATATAATTTGCAGAAACTACATATGATTTAAAAGTTCATATGCTTTTGTGTGACAGTTGTCGAAAGTTACTTTTCGTTGCAATTAGACACATACTTCGCGCGCATCCAATATAAATGCCGCGAGCGGCAAATTCAAGCGTTGTCCGATAAATTATGAATCAACAAAATAAAAAGCTTTTCAAATAATTCTTTTAATGTTCACTATTTTTGTTAACTTTATATAAATATAAGCATTACCCTTTTTTTAAATCTTATTCAAATATATTGGGTGTTAGCATTTGTTCAAACATTATGGTTCATGTCCCTATATATCGTTCTTTTTTCGCTTTAACTTATGTTAATTATATAAAGTTGTACAGTTTATATTAAGATTTTGAATCCAAACCTGAATAGTTAGTAAGTATGATCTAAAGGTGAAACTACTTATTTAACTTTTTAAGATCTAATATTTTCGCTATCCGAAGAATTGAACCCGGGTTTTACACCTGGTAAGCAAAGACTTAAACCACTACCCACTGCGATTATTTATTTCTCTTCGCGCGTTGTCACGTTTGCGAGAAGTCTCATGATTATATTATTAAATACGAATAATTAGTGAATTAACATCTAATACCCGATAGGGCAGTAAACCAATATTTTTTAACCTATTCTTTTTTTGCCATATGTCCAATAAAATACATACTATTGTATATAAAATCAATTGTAACAGTATATTTAATTTATGAATGATTACAATACCTTAGGGTAAAAACTCTATGTAACACTCTTAAAGTGTAAATTACATTATATAATAAAATACATATTTTTAAATTGAAAAATAGATAGGATAGTGACCAAGACTTGCAACTGCCACGCGGGAGTTCCGGGTTCGAGCCTCTATAGAGATTGAATAGATACAGGGTAGATAGAGTAGATATAGCATAGGACGTAAAATTAAAATATTTGCTTTAAAAGGTTGATTTTAAAGTTAATATATAGAATATAAAATGTGCACGAATAAATATATAAGATAAATTATAATAATATAGCGGTAGCAGATGTAAAAGAAAGGATAAATACAATGGATAAAAACATACATAGAGAGGTTAATTTTGGGTAAAAACTGAAATGATATGTTACAGGTTTATAATCGTATGAGATGGTAGTCGCAAACTACAGGAAAACTCGTAAATGAAGAGATGTTGAATATCTTATAATAATAGATAAAAATATATGTATGTATGTATGTAAAATATAACAAAATGAACAAATCTTTTCTTATACTAATTTTAACATTTTTCTGACTTAAGTTTGTATTCAATATTATAAGATATTAAATTACATGCATAATATACGTACTTTTCATCACTATATAGAAAACGAGGGTTTATTTTACCCGTAATGATTAGAAATATTTTTATTCAAATTTATTTAATTACATATCATATACCTCATGAAACTTGTCTTCAGCCAAAATGCCACTTACAACATGTTAGAAATATTGGTACCTCAGTATATCAATTATTGGTATTTGTTTATATCCTCATGTAAAAAACCAATACCCAAAATAAAGATTTTAATTTCTATATATAGTACGATTATAAATTATCTGTATACAGTAATTAACTGTAGGTATTCATTTTACACTGCGGTTTTCATATGGCCTATTTTCGAATGGAAACAATTATATGTCAAGTGAAAATGGATGTATATATATGTCAAGTGGAAATGGACGAGCACTGATGCCAGAAAATACCTTTGCGATACAAACTTCAACTATAGGGTAGAAAGGGGCCTAAATGTCCGTGAGTCGAAAAATTTTACACCATTATTTCAAAAACTAGTAAAGTGCGGTATTTGTTAACGATACTATTTTCAAATAGAGGGATAATGATGAAAATGGAAAAAATTGATGAGAAGAATCATCGGCTTGAATCGGGAGATTTTGCTATATTAAAAAAATGGTAACTGTTCGCGCCAATCAAGCACGCGGTTATTTTGATATATAAACAAAAAATCATCAATCGAAAATCATACAAAAAATCATATCAATGAATACGTTATCAAAAACAATATTGAAATTATTATAAATACGATGTTATTTATGTAATTAACATAAAATAAATATTACTAGTTACAAATTAAAGTATTTTATACTTGGTCCTTCAGAAAGTAAAATTCAATCAAATAATCATTGTAAAAAAACAGTAACATTGTAGTTTTTTTTCCGTTGTTAGTTTTTTAAGTTTGGTGCAGTGATATTTAGTTTAAGACACTTAAATATAATTTTATTGTTATTTAAATACTTTATTAGTTGTATTGTAAATCTTGAATTAAATTCAACAGTTTTTTATATAGGATCTAATAGTTTACATATTGTTGGGGTAAAAAGGTCCATTAGAACCTTTCCACTGGCAATGTATAAACAATAAAAAAATGAAATAAAATGGTAAATTAGGTTAAAAATGGCGAATTTAAAAGTGATATATTAAATTAATGGTTTCTAATGCAGTTCTATATGAAGTATGATCTGTGTAAAAAATGTGGCCATGAAATTTGTAATAATTGTATTTCAAGAAACAGTACATCGGATTATGTTAATTAAACAAAAATACCTACAAAAGCTTTATGATGCTAATAGAGGTTACAAATATTATTCTTCATTATGTTTGAAACTATATATTTAGAATAATATTATTGAGTGAATAGTGTAGCTATTTTTCTCTGATATATCTATTATATTCTGTTCAGATGACAAATTTTTAAAAAATAACAAAAGAACATAGCTCTACATTGATGACTCAACTGATAATTTTACTGAATATAGTTATATAGCTGTGTGTTTTTTCTGTGTTTTTTATTGTGGCATAGTTGGCTTGGTTTTTACAGTATTATTGCTAACATTCGAATTAGACTTTCTTGCCTCACCCTACCTTATATCAGATTTAAAATTAGTTTTGTAGCGAGTTTATAATAAAGAAATACGCGTAAGGTTTACACGCGATTGAAGTGAAACTTATTTGCTATTGTACAAGATGGCATTTAAGTAAAAATAAATACATCATATAACCATTTTGAATAATGTTTATTAGTAATATGGCAACACTCGTGATGCACATATTTATTAGTGTCAACCATTATACACATTCATATAATGATAAATTTATTTATTTAAAACAGCATTAAAAATATGTATAATATTTAAAAATAATAATGTAATTAAAGTCATACTTCAAATATGACATGATCAGTTTGTCATTGTGATTAGCATTTAGCAATTATCCTTCATTAGAGAAATGAAGTAATAAATTCTATAATATTCGTTCACACAGTGGATTATGTTAAATAACGCCTAAACAAATATTGTTTTTGCAATTTCACTCATCATGTAATAATTATGTTTGAAGAACTTCATGTAATTAAAATTAACATACATTCATTGTCTGATGGTATTTTTTTAATGTTTGCTGGCGATATAATCTCATTCTTTGAACAGCTGTAATATCTGTTTTGCCTAAAAAATATTTTCCATTTCAATAACTTCAAGGATTTATGGAAATTACGAATAATATAGAAATTATTTCAATAAACTTTAAAATGTTTATTTATTTATGCCGATTTTCTGGTTGGTATCGGTACGCATACAACGACAGAAATCTATTCACATACGCGACGACTAATCACAATCGACCCGTATAAAAATATCATCGACAATGACGAATTATTGGCACTCGGCTCTTATCTTATCTTATCTGCCGTAACGCACTTCCGTTGCATTTGTACGAATTTACACCCTAGACGCGGCTAAAGAAGTTTTACTTCAAAAATCTAAAAAAAAACAGAGCTAAAACGCTAATGGAAGGCTGAAATTTGAATCTCATTTAGTTTGTAGCACGTTATAAAAAATCTATCGAAGTGCGTCTCGAACCCAGTACTTTTTTATTAGGAAAATGTTTAAATGTTTGTTTTCTCCGGTCTCAAACTTTAAAGTTCATTAGCAACGATGCTTATTAACTATACCTTTTCAGTGTCCTTTGAAGCAAAGCTCGGAGTTAATTGCAAACAGCGGATTGTGGGCAGAACAAAGCAAAAAGCCTTCAGACGTACACTACTTACTTCGAATAAACGAACTGGGAGGCACATAATAAACAATACTGTATTTAATTTGTTCTACAGATCTCAAATTTTTGTCTGTCTGTCATCGAATTATTTTAATACAATTTTAAAAGGCATAACGATTAAAACTGGAAGCCTTCTGTAGGCTCTTCTGATTATTTGGCAACCTAAACAGTTATCCTATCTCTATGTTATGAATTTTTTTCTTGATGCAGCAATTCCAGCCAAGGTCTATTTCCACTTATTATTAGGAACATATTGTTATCTATATTTTCAAAAAAAAATCGATGTCACTACTGCTTAACATCAAGTTGCCTAAGGCGAGAAATTACTAATATATTCAAATCAATAAATATTAAATATATGGGTACATTTTTGTGCTTAAATAACACTGTATATAACCCGGATACAGTATTTTGTCAGAAATAATCATCAGCAGAGATGGAATAACTTATCTTTTGTGTAATTGTTTTTTAACTTAATTTAATTTTTTATTCATTATTTTTTATTGTTTACACCTCTGCCAGGCTAAGGACATGCTAAATATCATTGTATAAATTAAAAGCACTGAATTAGTTATTATACTGATCGCTTGTTCAAATTATTTACATTTAAAATAACAATTACTTTATATACATATAATTGTAAAATATACTGATCGAGAGCTTTTTAATTTACATTGATGTTATTCAATTTAATTATTGTAATATTCTCTATAAACGTGGTCGTTAAATTTATATTCATTAAAATTGATGGAATCAAATTAGGCTGAATTATGGGAAATATTTTCAATATGTACACTATATTACATATTATATGAAACTTTATTGGAGTCGTTTATATATTGCTAAACATTCTTGTTATTATTATAAATTTTACTAAAATGTTTGTTAAATCAAACTAAAGATGAGAAAAATAAATTTTATTTCATCATAAATAACAAATATTGATTATATTCAATTTAAATTATTTTTTTGTATTTTGTTTAAGGTTTTTATGTGTTTTTTAAATTTAAATTTTATGTGCTTATGGACTGATAATTAAAAACTACGTTCAGTTTATAAGTTTCGACACTTGATATGCGAAATTATTTAACAGAAAAAAATCATAATTATAGGTTCAAATACTTTTGTTCAAATTCTTTTTTAGAACTTATCTTTTTATATCAACTTTAACAATGCAATGCATTTTTGACAAAATAAAATTCTGAAGATTTTTCTTTGCTGAATGATGACACATAATAAGTATAAAAAGATTTGAATATATTATTCTCAATTTGTATTGCCCATATAACTGATAGAGATATGTTTCATATATATATGAGCAATGTTTATATTGCTAAACAATGGGCATTGAATTAGCAAAAATCTAGTCTTACATTAAGGATTCCATTATATAATTCATCTACTAAACAATGAATGTAATGAGAATGACCTGTAATTATAAATAAAAACAATTCCACATCAAGTGCAACCGGATTAAATTTTAAACAAACTTTGCCAAACAATATATTTAAAATAGAGTGCATCGAATGCGAATAATGATGTTTATAATTATGAATGCAAAGAAAAAATATTAATATGATATGTAAAATATTGGGACAAATAAATTCGATTCATCGAAGAAAATAAAATTGGGTACACTCTTGGGAGAAATATTATATATTAGGGCGATTTTTATTTATGACTGTGAAGATATTTAGTTATAAGCTGTGAAGATATTTAGTTATTCAGGTGATAATCTTGCAATGATATAATACAAGTTTACCCAGTAGTAGACCTTATCAGTAAAATTAAATTATAGTAGCATAAGTTAACTTAAAATAATTGGCTTGATTCTGTAGGAATTTTGTTCTAAACGGATATTTTGAATCTTAGCGGATGTGTGATATTTTTCTGTCATGCAGCTAATTAATTTGAATGATAAAGTATTTTTGCTTATAACTTTAGGAATTTTTTAATTTCCTCTATCACAATCAACAATAAACAATGGAAAGGTAGATCAAGAATTGTGGATATAAAGATATGAAAGAATGCCTAGAAAATGTTTACGTAAACAATTCCGTATCGTATGATCAAATTCTTTGTTAATTAAATTTTGTTTATTAAAACACAAATACCACATATCGGCAAATTATTGTCTCGAATTTATCAGCTCTATTGTTCGCCGTAGTGAATCATAAATAATAAACATCCCGAGTAGATGTTGATATTATCGCCAGGAAATTCGACTTGCTAATTTTACATTTTTTTTCAATTGTAAATTGTCGACGTATTTTCAAAACTGGCACTCATTTCAAAAATTTAAATGCCATTTGAAAAAACTTGATAAGGATTCGTGTTGATTAGTTTTGCGTGATAATTAGCTGAGCCATTTTTTTATAATTAACAGATCCGCGCAGAATTGCTAATTAACGTTTTTGTCAAATTTTTTAATTTAATTTTGAAAAATCAGAAACCGTTTGAGAGATTAATGGGAATTTAAGCTGATTTCATTGTGGTCGGGGTATTTCTTTGTAATTAATTGTTGATTAATATTTTTAACTTCCCGAAGGAGACCTTTGTTTTCATAAAAAAATCCGATTCGCTAATTTTGTTTTCTCGACGTGTGAACAGATTTTTTGCCGTAAATTGACGTTTTCTCAAAAACGGCTGGACCAATTTAAAAAATATAGATGCCATTCGATGTATCTCGATGAGGACTAGCGTTTGTATTGTGCGACGATCGGCCAAGCCGTTTCCTTATAAATAGCAGAAAAGTGAAAAACGTTTTAGCCCGCAATTTTCAATAGATTCTGAAAATTCAAAAACCGTTCGAAAGATATTGGTTGGGAATCGTGCTGATTAGTTTTTTGTAAAAATCGGCCGGGCCGTTTTCTTGTAATAAAGTGTTAAAAGATTTTTTTCGACGATTTTTATTATTATTTTTTTAATGGTAGATACTATGTCTTCCAGATCATACTAAAATATTACGGCCCTACGACAGTTGGTTTAACTTTAAAAATTCTTCAAAGTTTGTAAAAATTAGTATCGTTTTTTTGGCATTTGTTAAAATTAGACCTTTCATCGACGTTTGCTCAAAAACGCCTGAACCGCTTACAAAAATTTAAAAGCCATTTGATGTATATCGATGAGGATTATTGTTCCTCGGTTTTGAGCGACGATTGGCCGAGCCGTTTCTTTGTAATTTGGAAAAAAAGTGTTAAACTTTTCGTCTACATTTGAGCTCATACTACTGAATCAATTTTAAAAAATCGAAATCTGGTGGAAAGATATTAGTTAGGAATGATACTGATTAGTTTTAGGTGAAAATCTATCGAGCCGTTTTCTTGTAATTAACTGTTGAAAAAAAAATTTAAGCCGATTTGTATGGAACTTTTTTTGGCGACACATATCATGGTCTTATAGAGCTTTCTGAAATATTACGGCCTTGCGAAAAGTAGAAATTTTAAAAATTCATCAAAGTTTGAGAAAATGAGTAGTTTTTTGACGTTTGTTAAAATATAAATTAGACGATTTACTTGGTATAACGATAGAGTACTTGGTTTTAATGAAACTATTAAACCATTAAAGTCCCACAAAAACTGGTTCAATATAAAAATTATTGATTTGTGAAAATTTGCTTTTAGAAAATACGTGTTCGTTCGTTTTCAAATACGTTTAATAAATCCACTCAGAATACTTTTAATCACTAATATATTAATTTATATTTATTTTTCTTTGAATTTTTGCTTCATTTATATTTTTATTTTTATATTTAGTTTTAATTATTACTCATTGAAATTTTCAATTCATTCTCCTAAAAATACGAAATGATTTGAATTTGAATTTGAATCAGATACTCGCGTGATTTTGCAAAGTTTTGATGGCTCCAAGGGCTTTTAAATGTTTTTTTTCTTATTTACTAATTTACTATTACTCAAAATTATTTTTTTTTACTTCCTTACAGCAAAAAAAAAAATAAAAAAGACATGTTCTTTTATGATGCTGCCATGGTGTTACTCCTTAAGAAAAATAAGATTTTTTTACACACATAAATATCAATTAATAACTTTTCATATTTATTACAACCTTAATAATTCTGATCTCTCCTACTTCTTCGTTCATATACTTTTATCTTCTAAATTATTTAAATTTCAAACTTCAACGCCGTGCGATTCCGTAATCAATCATTTCTTAATATTATAGGTGATACACGTAGAGCTACTGTATATTTTATATTATAATTTATTCCGGCTTCTTTAGAAAATATCAGAGCTTTACAAAATGTATTCATGCATGATTTTTCGTTTAGAGAAAATTGTGTATATATTCAAAATACTCTGCGAATTGTTTATGTTGAATCACTCATCTTCAAACTTCTTAAACTTATGAAAGTACTTCTGTTCACCCATAAACGATGACCTAATTATAATAAATAAAAAAATATTTTATTATTTAGTATAAAAAAAAGTAATTGGAAAAAGCCTAGTTGTGTTATTAAGTATAAATTAGGCCTTGATGTTTCATACTATACCCTTAGAAAATAGTTCTTTAACGAAGAGTAATGTTTATAAATCAACATAAAGTCAGTCTTTCTTCTGTATATGATTACCTTCTGGAAATCCTTTTAAATTCGACATACATTTATAATAATAATTGTATACATATATGTCAAAATGTCAAAAAGTGATGCCAGGAATTAATTATAATTAAACTAAATTTTTGATTACTTATTTGAATTCTATGGGAAGTAGAAGTGCTCATGATAAAATAAACTATAAATCTTATTCGAAAAAAAGTTTTGAGGTAAAATTTTTTTAGCCGCGACTAGGGTGTAAATCTGTACAAATGCAACGAAAGTGCGTTACGGCAGAGTCGAGTGCCAATGATTCATTATTCGCTCTCATTCGATATCATTTCTATACGGGTCGACTGTGATTAGTCGTCGCGTATGTGAATAGAGATCTGTCGTTGTATGCGTACCAGCATCAACGTTGTATACGTACGGATATCAACAAGGAAATCAGAATAAATAAATAAATATTTAATAGTTACATCGTAGTACAAATCTTGATTTAATGAAGAATGCCTGAATCAGAAGAATATTTTACACTCTTCTTCGAAAATAATAAAACAAATTAAACATTTGTGCCGTATTTCTATATTATTCGTAGTTTCTATAAATCTTTGAAGTTATTGAAATGGAAATATTTTTTAGACAAGACAGATATAACAGCTGATTAAAGAATGAGATTATATCGCCAGCAAAAAGTAAAAAAAATACTGTCAGTCAATGAATGTATGTTAATTTTAAATACATGAAGTTCTCCAAATACAATTACATGATAAGTAAAGTTGCAAAAACAATATTTGTTTAGGCGTTGTTCAGCATGATCCACAGTGTGAACAAATATTATAGAATTTATTAATCAGCAATTACTTCATTTCTCTAATGAAGGTTCATTTCTAAATGCTAATTGCAGTGACAAACCAATCATATCATATTTGAAGTATGACTTTAATTACGTTATTGTTTTTAAATATTATACAAATTTTTAATGCTATTATAAATATTAAATTTATAATTTATTATTATATAAATGTGTATGATGGTCGACACTAATAAATGTGTGCATCACGAGTGTTACCAGATTACTAATAAAAATTATTCAAAATTGTTATAACTATTTTGTACGGTAGCAAATAAGTTTTACTTCAATTGCGTATGATGCTTACGCGCACTCTTTTTATTTTTCTAAATATGTCATTTTCCATTTCCTAAAGCTATTTATAGATTGATATGAAAAAGTTTTGAAAATAAATACCATCTTAATTTTCAAGTAATAAGGTAATAACTAAGACATATTTAGTAACTAAGTTATTATATTAAAATTTTAGGGAAAAAATGGTATATCGGCGTTTAATTCTTTCAAAATTTGCATATACTAGTATTTTATTTGATAATTTGCAAGAAACATAATTTCTTGATTGGACTTTATGGTCTCACAATCAGATAAAAAAACTATTCAATTTTGTTATTATTTCAGTTAACTACTGAGTTGTTTTTTTCAACATGCCAATGTAGTATACAATGTCCCTTTTCGGCGGAATACTGAATGTCATTTACTGGACAGTTGTAAATAAAAGACTTAATAAAAAAAAATTCAGTTGACCTGTAACTGAAACTGTATAAAATGACAAAGTCAAATACGAGACTTCTATTTTGTGTTCTATCTTTTGTCTATTTTTCTCAATAATGAGTAGGTGTTAGAAACGTGAGATACTAATTCCTAGTTTCTGGGTTTAACCACAACAACGGACAGCTCGGGATCAAGTAGCATGATATCAAATTTCCACTACAAACTATAGATCTCAGATTTCAAAGTGCAAATTGCCTTTCGAGGAAATTGCTAAATAAAAATATGTAGTCAATAAACACTGTTGAATGTAGTCATATAACATGTCACAGGTAGGATAGCTCAACTACTGATTTGGCTTTCAAAATAGGTCATTTGCTAAGATATCGAAACTATTACTAAATGTCCTAATAATTTAGACAGAGAAAAACTCAATAATAATGCCACTTAAGTTATATATTAAAGAGTTTTTCCTTATGTATCTACAATTATTTAATATGAAAGTAAATAGCAAAAAATGAATAACTAGCCACAATGATTCTTACAACATTGCCATTTTTTTTTTTTTATTTTACATACTACATATATTTTTTACTTTTTCTTTACATATTTTTACTGTTTATTACATTTTTCTTTACGAATATTTCTTCCAAAGGCAGGCCCGTGAGTTGAGTTGAAAATGCACTCAAATCATGCACGATGTCAGAGCTCTTACATTTTCCTGTTGTATAGGAATACAATTTGACTTCCTTTGTCTTTCAAAGCGATACAATCTTAGTACCTCCTTACTTCCAAGTGGCATGTTTCCACTACAGCTATGCCTACGAAAGGCCATTTTCACTTGGAATCATATTTGAAATCTATGATTTCAAGTGAAAATTTGGTATCAAGCTGCTTTGATACCGAACTGACCGAGGTTGGATTCGAACCCGGGACTAGGATTTGCTAGCCCACGTTCTTACCACGGGACCACGGCCGGCCCACTATTAGGAGATACACAGCAATGTTTGAAAATCCATTACCAAAGTATTTTTTTTCTTTAATTGTTTATTTGGTTGTGAGCACTGTTGTTTAGTTTACGAGACCGAGTATGTTATTTAATTGTTTTATAAGATGAATTATTATTTTTCAAGTTAAATTCAACAGTTTGTTTATATAACCTCAATAAAGTGTTACATGTTGGGGTAAAAAGGACCAAATAAACTGACCCTGACAAAGACGTAAACAATAAAAAAGAGTAAATTAAAGTACATTAATTAAGAAAAACAATTTTGCAAAAGATAATTTAAATAAATACTTATTCAAACTCTGCTGACGAGTATTTCTGACAAAATATCTGATCAATGTTTTATACAGTTATCTGCTATCTTTGTTAAAAATATGCCTATAAAATTTATATTTTGCATTGGTAGAATGCAAATATTTATTATTTCGCAAAATTCCTTTAAAATTAAAAATAAGACATTGCATCTATTTGCGTGTTGGCTGTCCCTCGCCTTTAGGGTAAAAAGATCAGATGACCAACTTTTGCAAAATAGTAAAAAAACATTGTTCTACAAAGATGAATTAGCTGGTAATTTTACTGAACATAGGTAGTGGTTTGCTTGATATGTATTTGGTTTTCAAAGTTTAATTGCCAAAATCAAATTGGACCTTTGTGCCCTGCCCTACTCGACATAATTTTTAAGGGTGTATTTTCTCACTACAAGAGTCAACACATGCACATTAGTACCAACATTTTTTTATTTCTGTTTATTAGAGGTCTCAGGGTTTATACTCGCCTTGGACAGCCTGATGGCAAGTAGTAGTGACATCGGTTTTCACTAAAAAAAAATAGATTGCAATATGTTTCTAAGTGGAAGCAGGTCTTACCATATATTACTGCAACAATAGATATTTATCAATATTGCAGAAATTGTAATAATAACAAAATCATTGCGTTAGAGGTAGGACAACTGTTTGGGTTACCATCTATAAAATTGATGTAGTTAGTTAAGTCCAATCATTTTAAGGAGTATTTTCTCACTCTCAACGAGAGTCAACTCAAGCATATTAGTATATAGAAAACGATTTCATTTTTAACGATTATCGAAAGTTCCAGGCGTAATACCCTGAAAATTAAGTTTTGATTGCTGTTTGAATGATCTAAAGAAATTAAGATAATTTCTGATAGTTTCACATAAAAATAAAATTTCAAATAAATCGTTTAATAAACTCGTTTAATAACATACGAACCGATTTTAAATCCTACAATTAGAGACTAGATTCTAGACGACAAGCGAGAATTAAGTATGCGTCTACGGCAACGGCTTGGCACCTTGTATTTTCTTACGTTCTATACATTCATTCCGAGAAAAGCGGCATATCCTAATTCACAATTTAATTAAATTTTAATTTCAGTTTCGGTAATTAAAATAACTCTGTGTTGGGAATGTTATTAGATTAGTTTCAACGCGAATTTTGTAAATCCTCCTCCCGAGTTAAAATACGAAATATTTAGGTGGATGCGTTCAGCCGTCTAATTCCCGCAGCGATAATGACGGACCAGACGCCATGAATCACCAATAACATCCAGATAGACGGATAGCGTCGTTTAGGGATGTCCCTGGTGAAATAATATCGATGTTACAAACATCGAACGTGGCTGCAGATAATTTTGAAACACACTTTTGAAGTAAAACTTTTTTAAGCGCGACTTTAAATCACCAATTACATCCAGATAGACGGATAGCTTCGAAGTAAAACTTTTTTAGGAGCGACTAGGACGTAACGGTAGACAATGCAACGGATGTCCGTTACGGCAGTATAGCGTAACTGTCGATTAAACTTCAAGTGTTATTGAGGTAATGATGTAATAGAAGTACGTTCGACAATTCAATAAAATTCAGCAGAGCTGACAATTTTCTTTACAACCCTTTATACAATTATCACTTTTGAGAAAATAAAAGGTGACAAAATGGCGCGAACGTAAACGTATATTTAATTCTCCATTGCCATCTAAAAACTAGTTTCTAATTGTAGGATTCAATATGGTTTTAATTTAATTTCTAATCAATAAACTTACGTTTAGTACACGGCACAAATATTTAATTTGTTTTATTATTTTCAAGGAACAGGGTAAAATATTCTCCTGATTCAGGCATTTTTTATTGAATCAAGAATTGTACCACGATGTAACTTTAAAATGTTTATTTATCTATGCCGATTTCCTTGTTGATATCGGTACACGTACAACGTTGATGCCGGTACGCATACAACGCTGATGCCGGTACGCATACAACGCTGATGCCGGTACGCTTACAATGACAGATCTCTATTCACATACACGACGACTAATCACAATCGACGCGTACAGAATTGATCTCATCGAGAGCGAATGACGAACAGTTCGGGCGTAACGGACTTCCGTTGCATTTGTACGTTATTAAGAGTGCATTAAACGATATACTTTTTTGAAATTTTATCAAAAATGTTACTAATTTTTATAAGTTTGTTTTTAATATAAATCATGTTTATATGCCATCTCCATAGAAAAGAAGTTTCTCTGGAGATTATATATAAACATTTCTCTTTCCTTAGAAATTATCTAGCGCTGTTTAAAGGGATGCTTCAACCCTATAAATGAGCTGGACACCTTTCTAAAATAAAAAATGAAATTGAACTTTATATTATACATTATACATTTTTCGTTGTTTTGGTTTTCTTTTTTTTTGAATTTTCGTGGGATATTTCTTTTTTCATTATTATTTTAGTAACTAGTCTATTTTATTTGATATAATTTTGTAACATTTTTCAACAAATTTTCTGTTTTCATAATAATTTTATTAATTACAGTTCAAATGATTTTATGAGATTATTTTGTATAGACAAATTGTTTACAATTATCACTACTCCAAGTACCTATTTTAAATAAAAACAGAATTGAAAATTTGTATTGTTTAAAAGTTTGCGTGATATATCGAATTTTTTGTGGATTGTATGATTTCATGACCATAATGACCATATGAATAACATTTCTTTTTTTTTCATTAAACAACATATTTTTCATCCTAATTTTAGTAATAAGTTCAATTCATGTCGAATGATTCTAAAACATATTTGTTTTTTTAAGCAAATTTTACACAATTATTACCATTCCAATGACATTAAATTAATAATAGAGTTAAAAATTGCACAATATTAAATATTACAATTATGTTTTATGGGAATTCGATTTTATACTTTTACGTACAGTTTTTTGTGTGTTACTAGTAAGTTTTTCATTTTTGCACTTTTATTCAATTGTGGCCATAGAAATCATCAAAGTTTCATTATATACCTTTATTTTTACGAGCGATTTATTTTTAATTTTCTGTAGAAATGACCAAAATTGAAAATACAGGTGTTCAAGTATGTACTAATTAGCATTAAAATTTTCTGATCGTACCTAAATCAAAAACATTCTACATGTGAGTGCAGTGTGTTTGTCATTATAATAATATTAGCTAGGTTTTTGAGAAAATAAGCTTTTAGTAATTGTTCAAATAATATTCAATTCGTATAGCTATCCTGTTTGAAAAAAGAAATCCCCGAAAATTAAGAGAAAAAAGTGCGCAATTGGATACTTTGGAGCCAAAAATGAATGTTTAACATATAAAAAAACAAAATATGAAATATTTTATAAATAGTAATATTTCTTATGAACGAGATGAAATTTTTAATTAGTTACAAGGTTTTTTCTCGAAACTATTGAACTAAGTAATTACTTCAAATTGCGTCTTTTTCATTTTTTTGTTTTCATAAAATGCAAATACTATTAAAATTTACTATAATCGAAATCTTTTACCATCGACATTGTATAATCGCATCTCTAAAGTTGGGGCAACGATACAAATTAATTATTGTGTCTCATTTCGTCGATTGCGTTTTACTGCCTCAATAAATTTTGTCTGTGACAATGAATATTATGACCCGTAAATACGACTCTGTTTGGGTAATGATCAATTGGTCCCATAGAAGCAATAAGTTGAATATAGAGTAGCCTGTGATATTGTCAAAGAAAATAGTGGTCATGGAATGTAGAGCGTAGAAAATCCAGGACGAATAAATATTTTATTATTTTTTCCCAGTTGCAAAGGATACAATTTTAATACAAACTTTATGGTCATAATAACTAGGAATTATCTAAGGACTTGGCCTTCTTTATGGTTCTATGGATGATGACTAAGACATCACGTTTATTTAGGCTTGCCATACCTACATAAATTCAGTCTATGATCATTTATATATAATAGGTATCTTGTTAAGTTAACAACAATTTGATTGCATTTTTTCACTCAATTGTACATTTATCTACATTTTTTATATATTAGAAGAGACATCAGAATTATGCGTTCTATGAGCTGTTGCAACGTACTTGACCATTCTGATGAGGCTATATTAGATGTTTTTCTTATACTGATGTAAATACATTTGTAGCAATGTCCCAAAAGACTATTCATAATTGATATCATGTTAGAGATCCCAAGTCTGATATTACTACTGTTTGATATGCAACCGGCAAAGGTGGATATAGAACCCGAAACTATGGTTGGTGGATTAAATTTTTACCACGGAACTATGGCCAGCTCATTCAGAAATATGATTTATTTTTTATTTCATTTTTTTAATCATAAATGATATAAACCATCTTTATAAAAAAAATTCTTGTCGTTAGAACACCAGACTACTTACTATTTTTACAGGTTTGAAAACCGGTTGCGAGATCGATGTTCTATCACAAAGTGGAATTTTTGTCATTAAATGATTTAACTTATCTCTGACTGTTATTATAACACATGATATCGGTGAGAAAAAGTTGAAATTTTCAAACTTAATTGCTTATAACATCTAAAATTAGTCACTATCGTTTACTTTGTGTCATTTTAAAAACTTTAAATTTAAAACTGAAACGTTAAAACGTAAATTTACTCATTAAAAAAAACGGAAATTACTTAGGCAAACCTGTTCAGATATAAATATTTTTAATAATTTAAACTCTTTAAAGTATTGTTGTATAAAATTGACTATTTTGTGCAGAAATGATTTAACTTGTTTATAATTTGAAAACAATCAGTTGTTTCAATTTAAATAGTTGTTTCAATTTAAATAGTTTATAAAAATCTGAAATAATACAACACGTGCAAGTCCAAATAATATTCGATGTAAATTATGATATATTTTATTAGGTGAATGAAAAAAATCTCAAAACTATAATTTTTGTTCGCAGTATATACTACCAGATATTTTATTCCCATAGCTTTCAAGCTGATATAGAAACATTGTTTTTTTTATATCTCTTTAGTTTTGCGATAATTTATAAAAGCATTATAATTTCATTTTCTACGTATGAGTTGTGATGACAATATTTTAATGTAGTGAATGCATATTACATCAACTAAGGCATTATTAATCTAATAAATTAAAACCTAACTGCGCAATTATACTAATTGTTACCACCATTTCTCCCTCAACCTACATAATGCATAAACTTTGAGATGCCTTTGTATTAATGACGTCAGTAATTGTCAGAGTAAACCAGTGCTTTCCAACCCATTTTCTAAATATAGACATTTAGATAAATATCAATATTTGCATTACATACTTTATTTTATTAACAAATATTAGGTGCACAAAATGCAAAAATAAATTAAAACACAAAATTCTTAGATTTGAATTTGTATATAATTGTATATATCCGAAAGTTTATAAACTGCTATATATACCTCACTAAAAATTAATAGACAAGAATGTATTTGATTGATCAAAATTGTTTCAGTAGTGATCCCAAAAGTCTAAACGATTTATAGATAAATAGATACATACTATTACACACATACATCATTTTTTCTGAAATAAGTTTCTCAATAATTTTTTTTTTATTTTTTGAACATTTATTTTTTTACTTAATTTGTCTACTATTACTTTTAAGAAAAATTGATTACATTTAATTTTGCAGAACTGAGTATCTCTGGTAAATTTCCTTGATGTTAATAAAATAATACAATCTCCAAAATCCTTCAGACAACATTTTATATGTATAGTTTCACTAAACTTGTATTATACCAACTTTAATAAACATGTAAGTTTTTTTCTTTATTACATGAATTTCATTGTGATATCCATTCGATATTTTTAAATATTTATATTGTTTTTGGCAAATTTTGATTGAATTGGTATGAAAAATCTAATCTTTTTCTCAGATTTTTTTTTAAATAGCATGTTGTATATCAAACCTTGCAATTTTAACACTCAAATTGTAAAAATTGTATAGAATTTAAGTACTTGTAGAATCTTTGGTTTTCATAGTCATGTTCAAAAAATTTATTGCTGATAATTTGTGTCAATTATATTGATTAAAATTTGTTTTATTATTCTTCTACATAATCTGTTAATAGTTATTTAAGCTATCTCAAAAATCACTATTACATACTTGTATATATTTTTAATTTTTTTTTTGCTATGATTTGGGCAAATTGCTCTGATTATGTTCCAAATATGGGATCTTTTGAGACCTTTGAAATTTAATTTCTAAATATTCAATTTATTTAAAATGACAATAGCAACGTGGCAAAAAATCTTTATGCTTGCGGCGATAATTGCTATTTACTATTTTTTCCAATGAATGCTTTTTAACTAAAATTAAAATTCTCATAAATTTATTAAAATAACATAATACTTTAAGACCCCTAAAGGTTATTTTCTACAATGTTTGTAAATATCCTGATTATTAGTGAGACCAGTTCATTCCAAACAAGGAAATGCTCTCTATTTTCAGAAGGACTTGAGCTATAGTTATTTCCAAAAACCAAACAGCATCTCAGCATTGTATGTTTCTCGAATTTTCGCACATAAGTTACAAGGTTTTATTGGATTCTTTAGGACCTTTAAATAGTTCATCTACAACAATTTCCGATAAGAGTAACATTTTTACTACAGATGGACTTGAAATATATCAAAAGCAAGAGCTCGTCATATTTAATATATTTGAACTAAAACTTCCTAAGGCGCGACTAGGAAAACAACAAAAATGCAACGGAAGCCGTTACGCCCGAACTGTTAATCATTCGCTCTCGATCATTTCTATACGGGTCGATTGTGATTAGCCATTGTGTATGTGAATAGAGATCTGTCGTTGTATGCGTACTGGCATCAACGTTGTATGCGTACCGATATCAACAAGGAAATCGGCATAGATACATAAACATTTTAAAGTTACATCGTAGTACAAATCTTGATTTAATGAAAAATGCCTGAATCAGAAGAACATTTTACCTTGTTTCTTGAAAATAATAAAACAAATTAAACATTTGGGCCGTGTACTAAACGTAAGTTTATTGATTAGAAATTATTTCTATATTCTTTGTAGTTTCTATAAATCTTTAAAGTTATTAAAATGGAAAATATTTTTTAGGCAAGACAGATATTACAGCTGCTCAAAGAACGAGATTATATTGCCAAAAAAGTAAAAAAATACTAATAGTCAACAAATGTATGTTAATTTTAATTACTTGAAGTTCTTCAAACACAATTACATGATGAGTGAAGTTGCGAAAACAATATTTGTTTGGGCGTTGTTTAACAAAATCTACTATGTGAACGAATATTATAAAATTTATTAATCAGCAATTACTTCATTTTTTTAAAGAAGGTTCAAGTCCTAATTGCTAATTACAATGGAAAAACCGATCATGTCATCTTTGAAGTATGACTTTAATTACATTATTGTTTTTAAATATTATACATATTTTTAATGCTATTAGAAATATATAATTTACAATTTATCATTGTATAAATGTGTATAATGGTTGACACTAATAAATGTGTGCATCACGAGTATAACCATATTACTAATCAACATTATTAAAAATTGTTTTATGATGTATTTATTTTTACTTGATTGCCACCTTGAACAGTAGCAAATAAGTTTTACTTCAATCGCGTGTGAACCTTATTTTTTTTAAAAAAAATTTTAGAACGTCTAAAGGTAATTACAGAGAGACTGCAGTATTTTCTTATACCAACCAGTATTTTATATTTGCCTATATTTTTTTTCTTGGACTTTGTTTCAATTAAATTCTCATGATTTTGTTATAACAATATGATTTTTTGGGGCTTCTAAAGGTCATTTCCTGACAAGAATTGCACTCTAATTACAGAGATACTAAAACCGAACAGTATTCCTGTTTATACTCCTTTTCAAATGACTTGACTTAGGGTAAATTCTCCTGATTATATTACAACAATAGGTACCTTTAGGACCTCTAAAGGTCATTTCCAACAATGTGCCTAAACATCCTGGTTCTTGACGATTCCTGACAAGGATTGCTCTCTAATTACAGAGAGACGACGCAACGCATCACTGTCAAGACGACACTTGCCTTCCGTCATATATTATACATAAATTCTATATGGACGACTCCTCGAACATGAGGTAGGAATATATAGAACACGCGAGCAGAGTCGCATTAAATGAGTTTTTTATCTAATTAGAAATTATATAATTATGTAATTAATGACTTGTTTTAATTAAATAGGGGTGCATGGGATTTTTTGTTGAGATAAGTTGCTAGAACATGCCGTTTTGTAAAAAAAAATGAATTCGGATTCAGTCAACATAAATGTAAAATTGATGTTTGTTATCTTCGTAAAAATTGCGTGTAACTTCAAATCAGGATAAAGAGTGCTTATATATAGGTAACCCCCGTACAACACGGTAGTTACGTTCCAGAATACTAGCGTGTTATGCGAATCTGTGTTATACGGGATAAAGAACTAGTACAAAAAGAGGGGTTACGTTCCAAAAATTCAAAAAAACATGCTACATAGAGATGATTGCTACATGCTACATGATTATGAAGATTTCATAATAAATTTTGTTACATTTATTCATTTTTTTAAAAGTAATATAAATTACTTGAATTATATAATATATAATATAATATTATATATTAATAATAATAATAATTATATATAATTATATAATATATATATTTTTTTTGTCATAATCAACAAGTAAGTGCTATCCAATATGATCCTTTTTTGCAAGATATCCTCATCCTCTGAGCAGTTTTCTGTACTACCTCCAGATCCGTGCATTATCTTTTGCAAAAAAAAATTATTTGCGATTACTTGCTTTTAGCAAAATTATTTAACGCATGTAAAGTAATCTTTATTAAAATTTTATGCTCATTTTATTTAAAGAATTGCTTAAGATTTATTTGATATATTGTTCGGATAATCCTAATTTTTTTTTTGATAGAACGTACGCGCTCTAATAAAATATATATCAAATTTTATATTTTGCACTAGTTTCATTACATTTATTGAGCTATTGTACGATTTAAGTAATCTTAGATTAAATAAAGTTTGCGTTTCATAGGTTTTACTATATTTCTCATTTTACTAAAACTTTTCTCAATTCTTAAACCGTGTTATGCGAACCCAAGAGTACCATGTTATGAGAGGGCTAGTCTTAATTCTTAAACCTTTATAGAAGTACCGTGATATGCGGGGGTTACCTGTATATTATTAATCCGTTATAAACATAATATATTAAAAATATTTTATACTAGGTACGAGAACATTACCGCAAAAAGATATCTAAAAACTGTGCTATTCTGTTCTCAATCTGAAATCGGTTGATCAAAAAGGCAATTATATTTTTTTAATTTTATTAAGAATTTAATATATTAAGAATATTGTATAGAGTAAAGCTTAAATATACGCGGATAAAACGGTCCACCACCGATATCTCAAAAAAAGTTTTAAAAAACTTTTACCAACAATATTTGAAAGTAGAGGGAAAAATATGTAACTAGCTATAACCTTGATTTTTACGACATTACTATCAGGAGATAAACAGCAATGTTTGAAAATTTATTACAAAGTATTTTATTTCGTTCTTAGTCTTTTTGGTAGTGAGCACTGTTATTTAGTTGACCTAACCCGAATATAATTTTTAAGTATACGTTATTTAATTGTTTTACGAGATATATTGTTAATTTTAAGTTAGATTCAACAGTTATAGTTATATAAGCTTTATAAAAGCTTACATGTGATGGGGTAAAACAGATCATCTGAGCCTTTGTCCTGGCAAAGATTGACAATAAGAAAATAGTAAATAAAAATGTAAAATATGTTAAAAAAACGAATATTTAGACATAATTTTGCTAAATATAATATTAATAATCTTGGATTTTACCAGATAAAAAATAAATGTAAAATTCACATTGTTCAACATATTTTAAAACTTTAAGTCAAATTAATTAATTTAAGCCTTAACTGAAAAAACCAATAAGGCAATTGAGCAAATGATTTCTCATTTATTAATTAAAACATTTTATTTATTATTGTTAAAAAAAATTTAATAGTTATTAAATTCTATGAGTCCCAAAGGAGAGATACGCAAACTAAAATTAATTTGGTGAAAGTGGCATATTATCTTAAGGCAAGTTGCAAAAATCTTACGATATGTATTAAGTAATCTACTCAATTAAGAAGAAATCAATATAATAATTTTTAGGAATATTGAGTCACTATAGAGCATTATGACACAAGAAACTATTAAACATTGTTCAATTTGGACTAATTTTACAAAGGAGTTAGTTATTTTTGGCAAATAGTTTAAATACTACACATTAATGAAAAGCTAACATGCGTCTAATGCATATACAAAGTATTTTCTAAAACCGCTGCCGATAAATCCGAACTTTAATTAATATTAATAATAAACTACTTTTCGTAGGTCTCTAATTTTTCATATGTGACGTTGATCATATGTTCAATAAGATCCAGTTTCAATCAGAAACCAGTTTTAACACAGTTAATTTCGAAAAATCGACTCAACCGATCTCTGCCTAATAATAATGTATAATTTGGTAATTGATTTTTGAAAGCTAACTGTATAAAAAAACACATCTTATATTATTTGTTTTTGATTTTTTTTTAATACAGCGGACCTGTGTGTTTCTTCAATTGTCTTTTAGGTATGTATAAGGAAATATAACTGTTGGAAAATTTAGCTTCAAATACATATTAAAGCAAACACGTGTGTCGGATTTATACGGTATTAATTAAATGACAAGTTAGGTGCGTCGATCGCGCTTTTGATGTAAGTGTTGCCAGAAGTTACGAAAAGTTGCTGCAGATTCCTAACACATTATTTTAATTGGGTTTTTGCTACAATTAATTGACATATATATATATGTATATATATATATATATATATGTATATATATATATACATATATACATTCCTTGGGTGTTCCAGAACTCAACGTCAAACTGAAACGTCGCGAGTATATTGATTGTATCGGCCATGAAAAATTTTATAAAACAAATTATCTCATGTAGTTTGAAAATTGTGAACTTTTAAGTGCAACGTAGAGTTTCGGTAAAATAACCCCGAAATGGCCAAACTATGACCATTTTGTGGTTATTCTGGTCAAGTTTTATCATTTTGCTCATTTGAAATTTGGAACCGTATCCGTAAATAAGCTGTAGCGCACATTGAACAAAAATAAAAAAAAACTTAATCACAATATCTATAAAATGTTCAAAATTTGACCAAAACTCTGAGTTTCCCTTAATTGCTTCTAAGTATTAAACAACATGAGATAATTTTTTGATGAAATTTTTCATTGTAGTTGCGATCAATACTATCTTTATATTGTGTTTTTGGACACAATATAAAGTACGGAGCTTAAACAATTTTAGGATTCCAAGGATCAAAACAAGAAATTTTGCTCTAAAACCATATCTCTAAAATGAATTCTGGTGGCCCGTGGATTGATCCAAAGGGTTAAATTTTGAAAAATTCCGTTTTGACCCACTTAGAGTGCTTTAGACAATATATGATTATGTAGTATATGTATCAAATTAATAATTATTATCATTTATTAAAATATTTAACAGGATTTATTATTTAACAGTCAGTTTGAATCCCGGCATATTTATTTTATTTTAATAAAACGGAAGTTAATAATGTTTTATATATATACGTAAGAAGTTGTTAATAAATATTTATGAGTATGATATATAATCATACCTATGTAAAATGAATTAAAATATCCAAATTAAATTAAAAAAATAAGCACGCTACAGAGAATTTCTTACTATTTATAAACATAAATAATTTGTTTTATGATAATAATTCTAATCTCTCATTATGAAACTCACACAAAGTATATACAAATATATTTATAAATAATTCATCTCACAATGAATAATATGATAATGTACTATATTAATTCTGTAAGAGTTTCAATAATGTGATATATTATTGAACTGTAATATTTGAAACCAACAAATACCTTAAACGTCAGAATATGTTGAAAATATCACTATGATTCTATAAAACATCTGTTTAACAAACTTAAAACCAACAATACATTTTATAAAGAAATTTAATGACGTATACTTCAAAATTATATTGAGGTCGCGTAAACTAAACAATAGTGCTCAATAGTGAGCAAAAAAACTAACAATGAAAGAAACTTTTGTTATAGTTGGTTGTTTATCTCCTGATAGCGACGTCGTAACAATTAAGGTACCAACTGATTATACTCTTTTTACTCTCTACTTTTGAATATTGTGGTTAACAAATATCCTAACTTTACTCGTTTTTGAGGTATTGATCATGGATCTTTTCACCCGCGGATTTTTAAGCCCCGCTCTACCTTATTTTATTTATTTATTCAAAAACATATTTTGTTGTTTTAATACTTTTATCTCATTGATAAAAGTCATTTCTCAAAAAAATACACAACTCTGTAATAAAAACCTATTCATAAGCCATGCATCTTATTCAATATAGCTTATTATTGCCTTTCATTTAAAAATTACACAGATGAAGTAATTTATCTGGTTTTTAATTACAATTAAATATAAAAACTGTAAACTACTTCTAATAATTCATCCTGCCGTCACCTCCGAGCTAGTTTGCCCAGTAGCCGAGTATCCATTTAATTTATGTGAAGTATGAAATTTTATTTGTTTGAGAGCTCAATAAAAGGAAAAAGTGAAGGAGAGTAAAAAATGCGACTTCATTGCCGTGTAACTCGTAACATTTTTATGTTTTGCAGTCGCTCATACATTGCAGGCCATGTTCCAATTCCAGTTCGTACATTTGTAACATTCTTGGAATTGTAGCGGAAACATTCGGCACCATGTTTGACTATTACTCGAATCGACGGAGATCATATTTTGAATTATTTTCAAAGTGAAGTAACGATTTGTAAAATTTCACAGACTTGCTATATTAAAATATACCTCGATTTGCTTCGTCTAGTTTTGCAATTTTTTTTTTAAATTGATTCTCTGATTTTGTCGATTTCTTAGATCGTCTAGAGCAGGGGTCGGCAAGCTTTTAACTGTAGTGTGCCAAGCCCCTCTACCAATATGATTTAAAGTGCCGCCTTAATTTTGAAATATATAGTTAGGTTCTAGGAGAGCAGAATTATAACCAAATTTATCTTTTAAACATATTTATTAACAAATAACATGAATTTCTAATATAAACAGTGCTGAATTACCCCATAGGCCCGTGAGGCCCGGCGCTAGGGCGGTATAATTTAGGCATAATTTATTTTTCAAAATGTAAAAATTTTAAACTCGATGAAATGACACGACAATACTCATTTTAAGGATAGATCCTATTAGCCCCAATTTTCTATCAACAAGTTTCGAGGTTGCCTTGTTCTAAGTTCGAATCTTTAATAATTTTGTGTTAAATTTAAACTGACATAAATAAATTGCTATCCACGCAAAACCAAGAACTTTTTCATGAAGAACTGCTATTGAAAGAGGAATAATAACTTGCTAATAAAGAACATGACAGACTGAAAACAGTAAAACAGAATTTTACCCTTAAATATCTAAAGTGGTGATTTGACGTAGCCATGGAGATTATTTAAAAAAGATCTTTACAGCAAATCTTTAAAGTATCCCAGCTGATAGCTACAAATGCCAATTACTAATAGAAAATTTATTTTAGGTCGAAAAAAAGCTGTTCAGCAAACATTGAATCCATTTTTTGTGAAATTTTTGTTTTAGTTTTTTTTTTTGCGATTACTATAACTTGCTAATAGAGAACATGACAAACCAAAAACAGAATTTTTCCCTCAAATATCCAAGATGAAGATTTGACAAAGTTCATAGAAAAATTTTAACGTGTACCAGCCGGTAGCTACAAATATCAATTATTACTAAAAAAATTATTTTACGTGGAAAAAAAGCTGTTCAGCAAACATTGGATCCATACTTTTATGATTTTTTATCCGAGTGCTATAACTTACCCTACAGGAAATTGTTATATGTTTATTTCATTTCTAAATATGTCTGACGAAATACCAGATCAAGGTTATTTACATTGTTATTTCTGTAAAAAATGTACCAATAAAATTAAAATTGAATTCGAATGCATTGGATGAATAATGTAGCTATTATTTTGTGAAATCCCTTTAAAATTAATATAAGCCATTGGACCTGTTCACCCCTTGGACGTCCCTAGGCGTGGTAACCTATGGGGTGGTTACAAATAAAATAACAAGAAAACACATTTCTGTAATGATGAATTAGGTTCAAATTTCATTGACGAATTCAGATAGTTGTTTGTTTGGCATGTGTTATTTGTTGCGATATAGTTGATTTGGTTTTCTCAATATAATTGCTCATATTCAAATTGGAACTTTGTGCCTCACCCTACCCTACTTATACAAATAATATTAAGATATATAGATACTTTTCACGCGTCTAATAATTATAGTTATGTATTTCAAATGATCCTAAGATTCTAATTTTAAGCAGTAATTACATTAAAATTTTATTCTCTATTTTTGAGATTTCAATAAGTTACACTATAAGTAGTTAATAAATGACCAACATAAATGAATACTTTAAAGCTCAACCGATTCAATAAAACTTCTGAAACTTTACTTTAGTGCAATAAATGTTCTTATGTGTAAGCTTTTAAGACAATTAGGCAAATTAAGTTTTTCAAGAAAAGTTACGTCCCCATTAAAAATAAGAGTATAAATTTTTGTATATTTAGTAAATAGATATCTAAAGATGTATATATATATATATATATATATATATATATATTAACAAAGTCTAATAATCGGGCATAACATCAATAAAATTTTATTGATGTTATGCCCGATTATTAGACTTTGTTAATACATATGTCAACATCAAATTCAGAATCATACAAAATATATATATATATATATATATATATATATATATATATCTTGTTTTATCTAGTTAATTTATTTATTACGTTTATCGAGTTCCTGCATTTATTGTGAGTTTCACCATAATTGCTATTAAGAGCATATTTATATATACAGTTAGTTCTTATGTTAAACAAAACAATCGAAAATGTATTATTTTACATGACGTGCTTATTGAAAAGTTAAACACCAAAACAAAACTAATCAAATACGACTGAAGGAAAATGCGAATTTCGACTTAGGAAATTTTCCCAATCTCATTTACATATTGTGGAAAGCTGAACAAAGGCGTCCTGAACGCGATATTGTACTTGAATAATATTCTATAACGAACCGAATCTTTATGCATTAAATTACATAAAGCATCATTGTCTTATGCAAAATGATTAAAGAAACTACACATTAAAGCAGTTCAATTTGCTTTTTGAAAATTAATCATTAATATATAACTAACTAGGCGTAAATGGCATTTTGCTTCAAGACAAATTGCATGAACTTTTCGGCATAAGTGAATAATCGACTTGAACAACACAAATAAGATTTAGCAGATTTTCCAATTGTTACGAAAAAAATTTCAATTGTTTATATCAAAAGTAAAGTTTTACACACTCACGAACAACAAATACGGTTTCTAAATAATGTCTTTCAAACAAATTTATAAATCACTTTTTGCAGACAGTTTTGCGAAATGTTAAATTTTGACCCACATCCACACTAAGAGTTCACTCATACTCACTCCAATTTCGATAGCAAACGATTCATAATGACTTGATACGCCGTGAAAACATGAAATTAGCAAATCATATTTTTTGTAGAAAATAAACTTTTTCGTTGCCAAATTAATGGCAATATATTTTGATAAATAAATATCTTTAAGTGAATTTAGCAATTTCTACTTTTCCACGCAATTGGATCACATATTAAATTAAATAATAATATATTGGCTATATAAATTAGCAAATTTTCTTCTTCAAGAAGTTAATTAAAATATTCATAAATGTGGAAAAGAACAAGGGTGCAAATAATATAAATGCACAAAACCGTACAATTGTAAAATCGTTCCTTTGGTCAAATGTTCATATAAATAATGTAATTAAAATAATATAAACTTTTAAGTGATTTTTATCTAAATCTTATCATTAATTGATGTTAAAAAGCGCATAAATAAATAAATTAAAATAAATTACGACTGTCAATGTGATAACGTAGTAAGTTATTGCCTCTTTAAATTAAGAAAAGATAACATGAGCACGGTTTCTTGAAAGATGTGATATAATTGATATTTATTAATAGATAACGCTTCTATTTGATTGATAATTTTATCTAATAAATTTATTATGGAAAAATACATAATAAGTTAAGTATAAGTAGAATTTTATCTTAAGAAAATTTGTAAGAACTGTCCGAAAACATTTGTTCAAAATATGAGCATAATTGTTAACAAAAAATTTTGTTCTTATCTGCTAATTACAAATAAACAACTTAGCCAATCGTCGCAAAAAACTATTCAACTTTCATCAAATTTGAAGTTTTATCATATTATCAACATTCAGATAGTAAAGTTGATATTTTTGCAAAAAAATCTAATTCACTAATTTTATGTTGTATTAAAGATTCAACCTATTCTGAAACCTTTGGCTGCAAAATTTAAGATGTGTGTATAGTTTGGAAATTTAAAGACGTTAAATTTTAAAAGGAGTTAAATTTTTGAAATTGGTGCTACCGTTTTTGAGAAAACAAAAGGTTAAATTTTGAAACATTCACATACCTCATTAAATACTTTTTCAAACGATACACACACATACACAAATTACTTTTAAAACGAGTCAAACAAAAAATAAACAAATAATATAACTAGTGCATGGCATCGTGCCATAAGGCAAATTGCTGGAACTTTCCATTTAAAAGTTTTAAATTTTGAATTTTCTGACCATATTTAAAAATTCTGAAGCCATTTGAAAGTAAAAAGCCTTTTTTGATTATTAATTTGATTGAATTTAATTTTTTGGTATTCGTTCATGTCAGTTGATCCAGACCGTCAAAAATATCTTATTTTCAACCGCTTAATGGTGTTATTAACATTTTTTCAGGATCTCAAAAATTGCTGGACCTGCCTCTTCAAAAAATTCTCATCTTCATTATGTCAATACAAGTGGAATGTTTTTTGAATCATTCAAATTGAATGATTCATTCTCTCACAAACTTAATTAATATTTTCTGCACTTTTTGCCCCGTAGCTCCGAAACGGCTGGATCAACTTTTGCCAAAAACTAATCAGCACGTCTCTTTATCAATAAGAATCTAATGCTTTTTGAATAATTCAAATCGGTTGAGTGATACTACCAAAAACGTCTACAAAAATTTTTATTCACACATCTATTCATATACACACATCCAGTCCTGAAACGTGAAGATATGTAAAAAATTTTGATTTTTGGACGATTACTATAACTTACCCTACGAGAGGTTAACAATATTTCTTCGATCTCATTCCCCTGACCTTGCCTTAACCCAAGAAACAAGGCATTCGGTACCAGAAGTAAGCAAAATTCCAATGCCACCGTGGCAAAGATCGCCCAGGCGTCATAGTTATCAATATTGCGATCTAGGGGCACGCATATATTTCAATACATCGAACGAATGACTCCGAACTTGTGTTGGAGAGAAGGACAGTAAATAATCCAATCGTCCGCGATAATGGAATAATCGTTGAACCCTTTCGCATATATGTACGTCTGCGTATGTGTACCAGGGTCTAGTTTGTATCGATAATGGACACTTATCTATCACGCCGAGAGAGAGATCTGGACCGGGAGCAGGAGCGGGAACGAACTGCTGGTCAGGGAACCACGACAGAAATTAGTTGGGGAGGTAGTGGAGAAGTTGATAGATATTTACGGGATAACATCAGATTAGCAATCATTGTTTTTGGAAGTTTATTTATCTATTTTGGGGCTCGCCCGTAGGTAAGCGGTTAAGAGCGACGGGACTTGTTTCAGAGGTCCCGGGTTCGATACCCACTTCGAGCAGCCTGTTGTCAGGCAACAGTGACAACGATTTTCATTTGGAAATATAAATAGCAATATGTTTCCAAGTGAAAATAGCCCTCACCCGGCATTGTTGCACCATACTTGCCCTATTACAGAGATTGTAATGAAAAATTATCATACAGAGATGTGACAACTGTTTGGGTTGCCATCTGTAATAAAACAAACGTAGTTTGTAAAATATTAATCACAACAGCTCATAGAACCTATAAGTTCTGATCGCTGTTCAAATAAAATTATAAAAAAAAAATATCTATTTTGAAATCGGCAGTATTAGTCAATTTGTAACAAAGGGAATACATTGCAGCTATGCAAGAAAAGCGACAATTTTTCAGATGCGACTTTTTGTGCGCAATGCATTCCAATTAGACCAATTTTGAACCCTGAACATTATTATGAGTTAATTTTTTATAATTAAGTTATATAAAATAATAATATAGAAAAATGACACCAGTCAAAATAGACGCGAGTTTTGAGATAGAAATTAATAGAAATTACATTGAATATAATCTTAAAGACTGCAGTACAGAAAAAAAACTAACATACTAAAATCTAACACAGCTATTTGCATTTAATTCAAATTTTAAGTTTTTTTTTACTGTGCTGCACATTTTTTTTGCTTACAGTAGTTATCTGGACAATTGCCCGAATTTTAATGCATCTTAAAAATATTAAAATAATTCTATATATATATATATATATATATATATATGGATTTTAATATTATATATAAATTATTTATTATTGTAAATGCTATTCCCGAAGGCAGATCCATATCATGGATGCACCCTATTTTCAATTTTCTCTCTTTCTCATCATTTTTATAGATAATTTTTACATTCTATTTCTAAAATTAGACTAATGTTTTTCTGTGCCTCGGCTTAAAAGTTCTGAATTTTTAATTTTGCTAAGTATTATCCATCTTTTATTATATTCTTTAAGTTTAGCTCAAATATTACCAAATATATGACATAAATTCCAATCATTTCAAACAACTTTTGCAAGGACTTATCAGTCTTTTATTATTTTCTTTAAGTTTAGCTCAAATATTACCAAATATATGACAAAAATTGCAATCATTCCAAACAACTTCAACTATCCATATTTTTCTCTTTACAATTGTATCCATGAATGCTTAATTTTTTCCCACTTTTTGACTCAATTTTTTATTTTAAATGTATTTGCTTAATTTGTCTCTTATTTTTTAATATTTAAGAAAATATATTAATAAATCAATATTTATTTAATATAATTTAATTCTTAATAGATATTGAATAACTAAAATAAGTTTGATATCTTTTTTAGAAAGATAGTAAATTAATTCTTAGTATATATTCAATAACTTCTCCAACATTTTGGTATCTTTTTTAGATAATTTTTAGATATTTATTTGTTGCTATATATTGATTTGAAATATGAATATATTAATTTTTATCTATTGATATTATTATATTATTGATATAAAACAAAATTATTATTATTACTATAAAAATTTAATAATGGGCTTCCACTTGAATTGTGGTAAGAGCTTTGTTGCTTGTAACCTCAGCTTCCAGGTTCAATACTGCCCATACCCAGAAATGCTGAATTAAATTAAAAATTTATTATAGAAATAATGAATGTTCACTTTAATTCAGCATATCTGCATATCGTCAGTATTAAAGTATTTTGTCTAATAGAAATTAGATAAATTATAATAATGAAAGTTTATCAAATATAAAAAGCCCAACCGTTGGGCTGTTTTTTCAAAAACCACGTAGTTAAAAAATATCACCTCAACAGCTTATGGCTAATAAATTATGATTGCACTTCAAAAAACAAATCATAAATATAATAATAAAATATGAAAATTATATTATTAATTATAATTAATTGAGATTGATGTTTTATGAGGATTATGATCGGTGCATTGCGGAGAATGTACCATAGTAAAAATTGTGTTTTTTTTTTGAGAAATGCTTCAATAAGTATGTATCAAATTATTGCAATAGAGGGTGAAACAAATTTATGAAGTATCAAACAAATGCTTATAATATCCCATATAGATATACAAAAATAACTGGTACTCGTTGCAACATCTTCTGATCGTTTTGGCATACAGTAGTAAAAATTGATAAGTATATGCAATATAATGCTGACATAATATTTTAAAAATTTTGTTTGATTTTCTGATTTTATAAGTGGTACTCTAAATTTTTTTTTGACAATAAACTAGATTATAATAGAATCTATATAATGAATAGTAAGTTGGATGTTAATCATAGATTATCTTCTTACAGCCCTTGGACTATTTGTGGAACACAGAGCTCAGCAAACACGACGGGCGCGTAACCGCCATCGCCATGAAGCGAAGGGACTGCTGATTCTGCCAGCGGAATATAGTACGCTAGAGGTACCTTATATTATACCTCATTGCATGCCTTATCACAGTTTCTTCATCTTTTCAATGTAAATTTGATTATTCTATAACGTGAGCTTTGAAAAACAATGAGAGCAAGAGTACGTTTTGTTGTCGTGCGATTTGAGTAGTTTTGTTAATTGATAATACTACTTTTGCTATGAGTTTGTATGCAAGAGTATCTATAAGCACTAGGTACGGTATTCATGTTTGACTACATTTTCCAATACAAATATTTGAATCGATTTTTTTAGTAGAGAAATTTAAAAAAAAACAACTCGTGATTGTATTAATGCAAATGATATTAATAGTAGTAACAAAAATAGACAAAACAAACTAGTTGGCATAGGTATTTTGCCTTGAGAGAAGTAACATGAACTTCCCGATATGTGTAAATAATGGACTTAATCAATAAACAATTAATTGATTTATAAAAGTATTCCAAGTGGATTTATTACATATAATTGAAAACACACGAACATCTCGGAGTATTTTCTAAAAGCAAATTTTTAAAAATCAATAACTTTTATAATTGAACCAGGTTCCGTAGGACTTCAATAGTTTAGTATGTACATTAAGACCAAGCACTTTATCGTTATACAAAGTAAATCGTCTAATTTTAATTTTAACAAACGTCAAAAAAACTACTCATAATTAAACTACTTGTCGTAAAGCCGTAATATTTCAGTAAGTTCTATTATACCATGATATATATCGTCAAAAAAAGTTTCATAAGAATCGGTTAAAATTTTTTTTCAACAGTTAATTACAAGGAAACGGCTCGGTAGATTTTTCCTAAAACTAATCAGCATCATTCCCAACTAATATCTTTGGAACTGTTTTTGAGTTTTTAAAATCGATTCGGTAGGATAACCTTAAATGTGGACGAAAAGTTTAACACTTTTTTTCCAAATTACAAAAAACGGCTCGGCAGATCGTCGCACAAAACTAACAAACGATAGTCGTTAAAGATAGATTGAGATACATCAAATGGTTTCTAAATTTCTGAAATCGGTTCAGGCGTTTCTGAGCAAATGTCGATGAAAAGTCTAATTTCGACAAATGCCAAAAAAACGATACTAGTTTTTGCAAAATTTTATGAATTTTTAACATTAATCGACTTGTCGCAGGGCCGCCGTATTTTAGTATGATCTCCTAAGACTACAGTATTCACCGACAAAAAAAAATCATAAAATTCGTTGAAAATAATTTTTTTAACATTTTATTACAAGAAAACGGCCCAGCCAATCTTTTCCAAAAACTGATCAGGTCGATTCCCAACTAATATCTTTCAAAGGTTTTTTGAATTTTCAAAATCGGTTCAGAATTGCGGAATAAAACGTGAACGTGAAATTTTTCACTTTTCTGCGATTAGCAAAGAAACGGCTTGGTCGATCGTCGCACAAACCTGAGAAACGATAGTCGGTCCAGCCGTTTTTGAGAAAACGTCGATTAACAGCAAATATCTGTTCACACACACACGCACACATACTTTCTCCAAATTTGGTCTCATTCCATTCATAATGGCTTAAAACGTCGAAAAAACATAAAATTTCAATTCTATAATGATTCTGATTAACTCAAAAACCCAATAACTGGAGCGATAAAAACTTAAGGGTCATTTAAGGTGTAGTTATGATTTGATTTAACTAACTACGTCGGTTTTTAGAGATGATAGCTCAAACGGTTTATTCTATCTCTATGTGATAAAACTTTGTTATTACAATTTCTGTAATAGTAATGAATGTTTCATTGAACCAGCAAAGCCGGATAAGGGCTATTTCCACTTAGAATCATATTGTTATCTATTTCTCCGAGTGAAAAAATATATCATTGTTGCTTAACACAGGCTGCTCGAGGAGATTATCAAACCGGCAAACTCTAACTATAATTCCATAGCTCTAATCACTAATTTCTACACAAAATACTCAAAAATATTCTATTTCTGAAGTATTTTATACAATTCAAAAATGAAATGTGCTACAAATAATACAAATATTAAAACTATTTGAACAGTAGCTTTAAAGTTATCAACGTTAACCGATTTTATACTTAATTTATATATTTATTTACTATCTGTAGGAATCTTGAGAGTGTTCGAATGATAATAAAACGTTGCTTGTGCAAAATTTAGTAATCTACTAACAACATAAAGAGTATTACGATATTCTTAAATAATTCTTAATCGTAATGAAGAAACACTGCCTTTGACTGGCTTGGTCTGGTTGCCTGTCTTTCTTAACCCGTTCGTCCCTCGTCCGTTTCGCTTAAGACGTACAGTGGCCCAGATTTTAGTGACTGGGACGTGTATTCTGGTCTTATTGTTAACAAAACGTACCTACCCGAATAGCAAACACAGTCCATGCCAGAATTAAATCGATTGCTAGTTTCTCAAATCACATTATACGGACTTCGGAGATCGACGGCAAAACGGTCCCCACGCTCACTCACTCACATCTGTCCTTGATTTGTCTAATGGAAATTCAAACGCCCAAACTTTGGTACATAATATATACAAGTGAAATTGTATAAACATAAATACATACATATATGGGTATATATATACACACACACACACATATATATATATATATATATATATATATATATACAAGGTGCTCAAAACCTTGACGTCAAGCCGAAACGAGGTGATAGTACTGACCCTCATAATTGTAAATTAAGAGCTTTTAAGTGCAACTTTTTAGAGCTTTGTTGAAATTATAACTGTTTTTCAGGTATTGTGGTTTATTTTTAATAATTTAAACTTTTGAATCGTAACCGCGAATGAAATTTCCAGGACCACAATCAATAACATTAACAAAATTGTCCCTGGTTATCAGGAATTGTGACTTTTTGTTGAACCATGTATTTAAAATGTTTAAAATCGGTCAACTTTGAGAGGCCCTCCTTGAAAAAATATACTAAAGTGTGTTGGCAAGTTTGTGGCGCTTTTATTCAGGATTGTAAAATGGATGTATATTTGCTAGTACATTTTACTCACAATTAGTTTAAATGCTCAAAATTTTTCAATGTTAAAATTGTCAAGTATTTCACTATTTTATTTTACGCAAGAAAAGGGTGAGTGTCATGACCGTCCTTGCGGTGTGAGGTATGAAAATAGGTTAAAAAAATAGAATTAAACACCTAAATGATTTTTGATGCCTTATTGCTACAAATATGTAACACAACACAATATAATCATATAAACAAAGCTTATGATTACAATATAATAAAATTTAACAAATAATTTTTTTTTAAAGTTAATAAGAAATCACTGTGATTTTTTTTAATATATTGAATATGCCTTTCCCTTTCTTCTTCGTATTTTGTCTTAGTTAAGTTGGATTTTTTTATCTGTTTAATCTTTACCCAAAGAGAATAAAACCTACTGAATATAGTTTAGCTGCTATGCGACTGTCACTACCGTACCCTGACACAATCGTATCCAGTCTCTCCTACGTTTTATCTAATAAACGTAGTAATAATATTAAATAACTAGGAATATCATTTTTATTTTAATTAAAAACTATTAAATTTTTAACTGGCAATCAATGGAAAACTCACAAATAAGCAGTGTTTAATGAAATGGGAGAAAGCTAAATCTCTTAGTAATCTTAGGAAATTTATTCTCGGGTATTATCTAACCCTGTTTGGAAAAGACATTTATTTTTTATTTACACGACTTTGTTACGGGCATCACGTAATTTGGAAAAGTGATTAATAGATAATAATTTTCCCAGTGGTTTTAAAAATTTTAGTAGAAATTTTTTCTTCTAAGCGATTGAATTACGCACTATCTAAAAGTTAATATAAAGAGCTAAAATATTAGATTTTTTTTAAGAAGTTGGAAGCATTTAAGCCCCTGGGAGAAATAAAATTCGAAAATGTCTATATTAAGGACCACCCTAATATATATATATATATATATATATATATATATATATATATATAAGCATGTAAAATAACCCAATAATTCGATAAATGACAAGATAGTCTTCCAAATTCATTTTCTTTTTAATATAAAAATAGAATTGGGAACAACATATTCTGTAAAGGATTTTATTTGTCTTGCATTCATATAAATTTCTAAAAGTGAGATATTGCGAACAACATGAAAATATATACACATATCCGCCTACCCGAGAACACAAACGCGAATAAATCCTTCAGACATTTCTTCTATAAATTTAGTGCCGGGAGCCATACAAGGTCTTCGTTATTTCTTATATTTTGGCAAATAACATGACATCAATTACAGTTTAGGACATGAAATAATAAGTTGAGAATTTTGATTTTATCTAAAAACTTTTACATATAATATTCATTCGCAGACATTAACATTCGGAATCGAGATTGATATGAGAAAATTACAGTAAGGAAGGACTAGAATATACTAATCAATTAATTTTCATTTTGAGATACATTTCAATTTATAATACACTTTTATTAATTGTAAAATGTTAAGGGTAATTTCATTAATTAAAATAAATTCACAAATGATTTTTTAAATATTTTTATTAACCCACTTATCGTGATTTATACGGTCTTTTAATTAATGTAGTATTATAAACTTCTACTTATAAATTACAAAAATAGAAGTAACTAGTCTCAAAAGCAAGAATAGAATTAATAAAATTGAGATTACTACCTTCTTTCAAAAATAAACATGCATTATTATTAAAAGGTTCAGAAATCATTTTTCGTCAAAAAACTAACTTAATTTGAATTGTAAATTTCATGTTAAAATAGTGATAATCCATAATGCTTGATTTTTTTTTAAAAAAAGTATTTTAACGTTTATTAATAAATATAATTCTTTAAAAAAAATTAACTAATTGGAAGCATAACAGTATACTGTGATGTTTCATTTTAAACTTCAATTTTAATAGTTTTCTAATCTTATTAATAGTAATTTTTAAGGTCGATACAAAATTATTAAATTGCATTGTAAAACTGTTACTTATGTTATTTTACAATTAAGTCAATAACAATGTTAAAAACATTGATGATAAAGCTTTAACATACTAATATACTGTATATATTATAATAATATATATTTATATTATATATATATATATATATATATATATATATATTCAGTATATGCACTTTTATTCAAATATAATTCAAATGCTCATATTTGTTGAAAAAATAGCCTAATTTGTATGCATAAACTAATACTTTCATTACGAGTTTCGCGAAAGTTTTTAAGGCAATCATTTTTAATACATCCATTGAACATTAAACTATGACTTTTTTTTAAAGTAAATAAATAAATCTTTTAAGAAATTAGTAATCAATGGTATTTGAACAATAATTGATTAATATAATTATATAAAACCAGTAAATTTAATCAAGCATTTAATCAAGCACTTGCAGATATTAAAAACAAAAAACTAAGTTAAACGTCATTTAAAAAAAAAATCATATATTTGACGACCCTATTTAAATTATGTTTAATTAATAACTTAATATTGCTCTTGATTAAAATTTTTGTGTAATTTTTCAAGCAATTACAACTCTATATTCTTTATTTTATAAATATAACTGTTTTATAACACTTGCTTTGTAAATAGTTTGTTGCTATTGTGCAGTATGAAAGATTTATTTAAAACAAAATTTAATCATGTTTTTTTTTAAAAAAATTGATGGTACTTGCGCAAACTATTGCATATCGTACATTATTAGAAATACTATTAAATACTATTAAACCATGAGAGATAAAATTGCCATGATTTTTTCTAGTACATTTTACTCACAGCATTTGAACTAATTGTGAGTAAAATGTACTAGCATGCATCATGTCAATTTTAGGTTTTTATTTTTTGACTCGAAATTTTTCAATAAAAATAAAATTATCAAGTACTTTTACATTTTACAATCTTTATTAAATGCGCCAACTTTTGTTGAAACTTACCAACACGTTTTAGTACATTTTTTAAAGAAGGGCCTCTTAAAGTCGACCGATTTGAAACATTTTAAATACATAGTTCAACAAAAAGTCTTAATTCCTGATAACTAGGGACAATTTTGTTAATGTTATTATGAAAGTTACTAGTATACTATATGTATTTACTCTGGGACAGTAAACTACTTAACGTCATGTCGAAACGCGGTAGTAGTATAATAATATACAGTATATTGAACGACTTGTAACGGATAACACAAAATGCTAATTTAGGTTTCCATATTTTAAATTTTAAATTATAACACACTGATAATGAGACAAACCTAGTCTCGAAACGTTTGTGAAAATTATTATTTAATAAATTAGTGCAAAAAAAGTATTGTTTGTTCATATTTCCAAATTAATATCTATTTATCCACTCAGCGTGCATTTGTTATATATATATATATATATATATATATATATATATATATATATATATATATACATGTAAATGTATACTTTCATTAAAAAGCATTGATTAAAAAGTCCAAGGAGCACCGCAATGAATATAATTTTAATTTAAATTTAGCACCTCGTAATGAATTCCTAGTTCGCGCGACGTAATTATAAGTGTTTCAACTGGAACTTTTTAAACTTCGACGACTGACTCAAATTAATAATGTACAAACACTATGTAGAAGTTTTGCATTTCTTAGACTGCGCGATATGTAACGAGAGTGAAAATCTAATTATGGCTCAAATCAAACGCGCAACATCAATAAATCTCAGTCCGACTCAAGGCGGGTAGGTAGACGAAGTCTTCACAAGTAAGAACTTCCGGATAGAAAAACTTTTCGTTTTTTCCAACGCTTTCTTCAGCCTTATAATCTAGGCGCTCATGGGCAAAAAATGTTTTATTTTAACAAAAACCTTGCTCACGACCAGCGCGAACATAACATCTAGCCGATGGTTTTGGAATTATTCGCCAATTGGAACTATTTGGCAGAGGTAATGGTTAATAGTACATTAATAGGTGTCTGCTGATTGATAGGTTTCAGTGCAACTTTTGGATCTATATTTTTTTACTCGAAGGTGAAGTTTATGTTTTTGCAAACAAATTCGATTTGCACATTTGCTAATTTTATGTTTACTCGACGTTTCATGTCATTCTCAATCTTTTTTTTAATTTTTTATTTTCAATAGCAATCAAAATACAGTATAATTCTAAATTATTTGGCTAATATCATTCACTCACACACATATACACACTTTCAAACACACATATAATTTATTGTGATAAATATTATATCCATAGTTGGAGAATCACTCTTCCTAAGAATAAAAATATTATTTGAAAGGAAACGGTTCGTTTACATAAAAGATTTGTTTTCAATTATTTTAATGAAAGATGTATGTACATATATATATATATATATATATATATATATATATATATATATACAAATGCATACACATAACATAAACATACACATCTACATATACATTGATATACATATATACCTACATATACACATATATATATATATATATATATATATATATATATACATATACACATACATATATATATATATACATACAAACACATAAATATATTATAAACATATATACATATACACATACATACACCTACATTACATATACTTATATACATATATACATACACATATTTTTTTATATAAATGAACCGTTTTCTTTCAAAAAATTTTTTTTCTTAGCGACATCTATTTTTCAACGGGGCCCTATTCCTTCTTTTTCCTATTTGATATTTCATGACGCACCTAGTTGACCTTGGATAGAGAATTCAGACTCCGACGTTCGTTGGCATTGCAGTAGAAGGAACGACTTGTAACGGATAACACATAATTCTAATTTAGATTTTCATATTTTAGATTTTAAATTTTAACACACTGATGATGAGACAAACCAATTCTCGAAACGTTCGTAAAATTATTATTTAATAAATTAGTACAAAAAATTTGTTCATATTTCTAAATTAATATATATATATATATATATATATATATATATATATATATAACATGTATATGTTTATAAATTTCGCCCGGCCCTCCGCCTTTTACTCGGCTCCATATCCTTCATCTGTTCGGTGTGATTACTGAACTCCCTTTGTTTTTCATTACCGCGGATATTTTCTGCAGCGCGACGTCGCCGACAACGGTGTAGAATGTTTTAACTCCGAGCTCGTTCCGAGCTCTTATAATTAATTTGAATACTTTTCACTATTTTCCAGACTCTATGTACGCTAACTTTGCTCTACGTCTTCTATTTTTCTACTCATTTTTCGTATCACTAATTATTACTCATTGTTGTTTTTTCTTTAACTAATTAAATTATTGTGGTAAATTGAATATAATACTGGCTAATATTAATATTTGACTTTCAGAAATTTAATTGTGAAAACCAAACCAACTATATCACAACAAATAACACATATCAAACAAACAGCTATCTGACTATGTTCAGTAAGACTTTCAGCTAATTCATCATTGTAGAAATGTGTTTTAATTGCTGATTTTAAAAAAAATTGTCGCATGGTCCTTATTACTCTAAAGCCAGGGTAAAATACAAATACTAATAAATCTAACAGCCAAGGAACAAACAGATCCAAAATATTATGAACTTATTCAACCAATGCAAAATATAAATTTTATGGGTACACTTTTTTACAAAGATATCACTATACATAATATTTATCTGGTACTTTGTAAAAAATATTTATCAGCAAAGTTGGAATAACTAATTATTTAATTTGTTATAAAATTGCCTTTTAACCAAATTTTTATTTTTATTCACAATCTTTCATTGTTTACACCATTAACACGGTAAAGCTTTTGTAGTTTTCCTTATTCACTTGGAAGCTTTTATAAATTTTATATAAAAAACTGTTGAATCTAACTTAAAATTAACAATTCTTCTTTAAATAAAACAATTCAATAACATAACTTAAAAATTATATTAATATCTGCCCGCAACCCAAAAAACTAACAACAATTGAAAATACTTTTGTTATAGATTTTCAAACAATGCCGTTCATCACCCGACAGCAACGTCGTAAAAATTAAGGTGAAGACTTGTTTTAAGATATCGTTGAACCACCCTTGAAGCATTGTCCTTCTCTAATTGTATTATTCAATTTACCTAATAAATTTCTTGTTCAACTTCATGTTCTCAACATTTGTTTTAGTTAAGCCTCAAAATTTATGTCCTGAGACGGCTTCTTGTTTCACATTTTAATGAGTTTTTACTATTAATCCACTGTTTGTAGGCATATATATGCTCGTTAATACAATTTTTTAACTATTCATACAACTCTTTAACTATTCAAAGTTTTATTAAAATCCACCCAATCAAGTAAGGTCAAACTTTGGCTCACATGCAGATACATACACACACATATATTTTTTAAAATTTAGTAGTCGAAATGACTGAAAAAAAAATCACTTCTCCTTTGGGAAGTTATTTAATTAATAGTTTCGTAATGCTCAAACAGTAATTATATTTTTGAACACTTAAGTAAAAGCTCAAGCTATTTTCTCACGTGTTATTTAATATTTGCTTCGGGTAATCTTTGTCTGTTTTAACTAAAACTGCTCTAAAACGTGTTGCATATTTGACATCAAAATTGTCTGATCGAAATTCTGCAAAGCAATTCTAGCATTGGCATGCAGCCAATACATTTACTTCCTAGATATGGAATTTTGATATTTGATATTTGGTAAATAACTTAAATAAAACTTATTTGCGAACGAAAATTAAACTAGGTTGGTTGGACGAAAATTAACAAAATAATTAAAACAAAAAATTGTTGCTAACCAAGATTGATCACTCAAGTAATAGACACAGTTTATCCATACCTAGTGACTTGCTGGTATTTGCTGTTGTTCCAGTTAATTTTCGGATCTGGAATTCGTATTCATAATTTACAGAAGTTAACGCGGGTTCGGGGTCGTGCTCTCCGGAGAGTGCGTACGCAAAGCACAAAGCACCAAGAATATTAGTTTTACCCAAAACAATGCAGATTTGTTCCAAAATTACCCGTACCCTACGCAACCGCCTATTTATCCAATTACACGACGTCTATTTATCCGAAAATATACCAAAAAACAGCCGGAACGGCGCTTCCGAGGGTACGAATTGAAATATCAGGTGATAATTCACTAAATTTATCACTTGTATATATATATATATAACAACTTTAGTTCTCCTGAATAAAAGGCCTCCCATTTTCACAATTTTTTTTTTAATTGTATTTTATTTTATTGATCGGGTTTATAGGTTTATATTATATACCAATGTTTGTTGTAAAACACTTCAATTGTAATATTAATTATGAGTTTATTCTTAATATTACTACAAATTATATTAAAAATGATGCATTGTATTGATCGATTTATTTTGTGATGATTTTTTATTAGATTTCTTTTCATTAGATGATATGGGATGCTTTGGTTTGGCGTCTTATATTTACAATATTTCAATTAGAAGTAAGTGTTTCTGATATTTGCTTACAAATTTTCTCAAATCTCGTTAATCGCGATTTGATTACTCGCTGCTTCATTCTGAGTGATTTTAATGACTGCATTTTTGACACAGATCGTATCAAACTTTAATTATTAATTATAAGTACTGAAGTAACCTAATTTCTGCTGGTTCTGCTTGATTTCCAAGTTGATGTATTCAATTTTTATCGGTTTTACTGGACGTCAAATCCGGCTCGAAGTTTTGTTTGTTTGGTTTGATTTCTTGAAGGACAAATGATAATTGTAAAACACTTTATTTGTAATATTTTAGTTTTAATATATTTATGTAGTTTATTTTTGATATAACTACAAATTACATTTGTATTTATAATATATTCAAAATTTTAATGTATTGTATTGATTGATTTATTTGTGATGATTTTTGATTAGATTTCTTTTGTTTTTTATATCATAATATTGGATGCTTTGATTTAGCGTAAACACAATTATTTACTAAATATTATAATTAAAATGCTTTGACTTATTAATTTTCACTGATGCGAGAAAATAGAAAATTTAAAATTATTAATTCAATCACCTAACCGATTTTATGTCTTTGCTAATGTGTGATCAACTTTAATATTTTTTTGACTGTGAGTTATTAATCTTAATTAATTGTTATTAATCTTAATTATTAAGGAATTTATTTTCTTTTAGTGTGATCGGTCGGGCTGTTTCTTATTATAATTTTCTTTTCTAACATTTCAATGATAGGTTACATAGTGCTAAATCTATGTTTTAAAGCATGGAACTCCTATTTAAATTTAAAGTAAATTTTTAGTAAGGAATAAGTAAATTATCAACGGTTGGCAATTGTTTAGAAAGTTTTTTGTAACGACCATTGAGGGTCAAAATAAACCAAATTACTGCTACATTCTACAAAAAAGAAGATAATAGAGTGTCATTCAGGTGATTATTCAATAGTTATTTAAGGTAAAAAAGTCTAAGAAACGATAAAAATTATAAGATTTTAAGTATCATGCTGTAGAATTACTAGATCGAAGATCTTACTATTTTTTTTTCAATTTTCAGTCATTTGATTTCCAATATAGATTTATGTATAGAGGTAAAAACTACATCGTAAAACATATGACGCATCCCCAATACAGACAGCTTTTTGAACCTGTGTAATTACTCTAATACAAATCTTATACAAATTGATTTATGATGTTGCAAAACCAAAAAACAAAAAATTACTAGGAATCAATGTAAAATTTCCTAGAAAGAACAATAAATAAAATTTATTAAGTAGAATGGTGACTGAAGTAAGAAGCAAAAAAACAGGAAGAAAGCTTACTTATTCCAAGATTTATTACATTACAAATTATGTTACAAATTCATTACCATAAATTGAAACTGTCATAGTAATTCATTGCAGCCGTAAATAAAATCTAAGTTGAATGGAAAGTTAACAATATATCTAAGTACAAAATACATTCAATTCGGAAATTCATTTAGATCATAAGGAACTGATATTTTTATGTAGCCGGCAAAACGGTTCCTTTGTTGACTAATAGGTTTCCTACCATGCAGTCTATAAATCACTATTATTGTGCCAATGCTTGTCATTTATGTATTTTATTTTACTGGGCTTTCAGAATGGAGCAAATAATACTTAATATTTCTATCGGGGTAATAATGCAGGAATATTGACTTATGTATTTCTTTTATACATTTAATTACTTAGTTAAATTCAGTTACTGACGAGTTTTTAATTAATTGCACTGATTTTATACTGAAGGATAGAATGTAAGCCAAAACGTATAAATGTAAATTAAACAATTTGATTTTGAGCACTTATATTGTGAAAACCAAACGAATCACATCACAACAAATAACACATACTAAACAAACAATTATCTGACTATGTTCAGTGAAACTCCCAGCTAATTCATAATTGTAGAAACGTATATTTTTGCTGTTGTTTCAGAAAATTGTCACCTGGTCCTTTTCACACCATAGGCGGGGTAAAATGGTACAGCCAGGGTGCAAACAGGTTCAATGTCTTGTTTTTAATTTTAACGATTTTTTACAACATAATAGCTACATTAATCCAATAATGAAAACTATCAATTTACTTATTAATTTAGTATTTTTTGGTGTTTTGGTGTAAAGGTTTAGGTGATTGATTCTTTTTACCACGCCCATATGTAAGCTTTCATAGAGGTTATAAAAAAACTGTTGAATCTAATTTAAAAATAACAGTACATTTTATGAAACAATTAAATAGCATATACTTTTCAAAATTATATTAAGGTCTGGTATACTAAACAACTGTACTCACAACCATTAAAAACTAACAACGAAAGAAAATACTTTTGTTATAGATTTTCAAACATGGTCATTTATTTCCTGATAGCGATGTTGCTGCATTCAATGTGGTTGCTAGCTGCACATCTTTTACCCTCTACTTTCAAATAGTTTTGTTAAACAATTCCTAACTTCACTTGTTTCTGAGATAGTTTTGGTGGACATTTTTACCCGCAAACCATTAAGCCCCGGGGTTTACCCAATTGCAATATGAATGGTAAATATTATTTTTAATACTTACTTCTTAATTAATGTAACTTTTATAAGACTCAAAAATATAGAAGTGCTTCTTTTGTATACAATCAAATAAATCTACCCATCTGGTACGCTATGATTCAAATATTAATAAGCAAAACGTCGCAAGCAGATTTCTTAGAAATTCACGATTCTAATAGTCAAAGTGCAGGTGAATCACAGTAAATCAATCAATCATGATCCGCTTTTTCAGAAAAAAATCTAGTAAACAGAATATATTACTCAGACATTGAGTTCGAATCGAATTTTATTTAATAACTATCATTTGCAAAGCGCTCGAAGAGATCTATTAACGTTTTGCTCGATTGGTTCCCTATTCGTTTCGCTTCGGGAAATGAAAGGTTTAATAGTATGTCAATGAAATATACTAAAAATAAGATGAAAAAATATTTTATGTGCAGGTGATTAATGGAAGCTTCCACTTTTATGGTGCACGTATAATATAGGCACTGAATATGATGTTCCTTGAGTAAATAAGCTGAAAAGTATAAAGATTTCTTATAAGCAAACGATGCTGTACATATTTAATCGTATGTTGGTTTTTATATATTGAAATATTTACCAAATATATTTTACTATGGTTGTGAGCTATAAATTTAACTGTTAGTTAACGTAATATTACCAAATAATTATGTATTTTCTTTATTTCATATTTTGTATTACTCTCAAATTTCAAATAAAATTTTATCATTTACCTCGATATATGACTTTTGACACATAATTCTATGTACAAATTTTGTTATTAATTTCTTGATAAATTACAGCAAACTTTTAAAATATCTTTTTTTTTACCTTTGCGTCATGGAAACACAAATTTTTCACCTTCGTAAGACATTAATTAGAATTATATTCTTTCTATTTTTTATTGCATCGAGTCGACGATTTATCATGAGTTTTAAGATCTTAATGATATTTTGCATTTTTCTTATAATTATTCAATGTTTTATAAGAAACAGTTACAGCTATTTTAGTTTGTGTTCAAATGTTAAACCTGATTGCTTTAGTACATTGTAGCAACACATAAAGGGTATGGGCGCATTGCCATACAGAATCGGCCCCGCCCTGGTATTTAAATAATTTATACGCCATTTTATAGGTCTAAATGATAAAAACAGATATACCAATTTTCAACCTTGTACCTCATCTTATGGCCGAGATATCATTGAAAATATGCCAAAGTGGCCCGTTCTTTCAAACTCAATTTTTTGCGTAACCATATAAGATATCGAAAAAATGTTTACGTGATTCTACTCACATTGACTCAGACCACATTATGTAGAACAATCGATGCCAAAAAATCGTTTATTATTAGCTGAAAAAATACAAAATAATTTTTCAATTGATGTTTTCGGGTAGTACGTTTAGTTGGACCACTTTCTAATTAGCTTATGATCTTACACTAGAACATTTCAGTTCCTTTGATACTTTAGATTAACTGGGTACTCAATTTAAGGAAAGTTGGAAGACTGTTTAAGTTTTGTAAAACCTCTCATCTAGTGGCCGATACTTCGGTACAATAGACGAGTGTTATAGCAAGGCTATGCTAATTTAGCGCATCTCATACAAAATTATACTAAATGCTGTATAAATGCCATGTAGTTGCTGTGCAATCAGGCTAACACCCAGACGCAGAAATGTCAAAAAACAATGTAATCATAACTGCATATTTGTAATGTGGCAATAACAACATATGAATGAAGTTGCATTTTATGTGTAAAACGCCTAATTGCACAGCAAATGCATGGAATTTTAACAGTATTTTAGTACAATTATGTATGAGTAGCGCTATGTAACATAGCCTTGCCATAACATTGATCTATTTTAAGAAACGGTTTATATGCTCCGTATCACAAAAAAATAAGGTACAGTAATGACACCAGAAATGATACCAGTACCATGTAGTAATATAAATTTACACGTTACTGTTTTTTTCTATAAATCTTTTTATAATAAAAATATGAATATTATTGACTTACCATGTTCCCATATATGTCAACTTATAAATTTCATAAAGGAATTATTATTTCGTCTAAACTAGGCATATAAAATTAACATAGTAGTCACAGCGGTCATTTGAAACGGTAGAGACTTCGCCTGACTTAATTGCTTAATTAGGGGTCTATTGCCCGCTCCTAATTGATGAATAGAAACACTTAATTGCCACGGATACTGCACATGATAGTACGTGAGAATAATAACTGATGCCCTGCACCCAAATAGATAGTTATATACATGCAGATAAATTTATTCATAAGATAAATCTGGTTGAATTTGCTTTTTGCCACTGATGAGATATCATAGAATTGACGTGAGATTTTTCTTGGGGGGGCGTCCATTAATTACGTGGTCATTTTTTTAAAAATATTTGGACCTTTCTCTCCCTTGGTGATACGTGGTGATATGCAAATTTACCCAACGTCCCCCACTAAACCTCACGTGTATTTTAGTTACGAGAAAAAAATGTAAAATTGTTGATTTTTTTTTTAATGTTCAGATTTTTTCCCCTTTTTTTCTTTTTTAAAAAGGTTTATATTTTGGCCAGAAAATAAAACTTTCTAATTTTATATTTTATGTATATCACGTTTCAAGTGATGCTGAATCATTTGACACCAAAGTTGGAAAAGTATGTCTATATGTATGGGTGTAAGTCTAAATTTGACCATTCTTCGATAGTTTTTTATTAATGCTGCACCGATTTCAGAATATTTAAAATTATTTGACAAAATTCGATTTGAACTCGCGTTGCTTAATTTTGAGCCGTGCCATTTTTTCTGGTAATTAGCAGATGAGTGTAAAATTTTTATCAACGTATTTGCTGAAAATTCTGAATCATTTTTTTATTTATGCAAGTATTAAAATAATTGTCACTAATACTTACTAGCTGTTTTGTTATTTATATATGTAATACTATATAAATTAAACGATTAGGTTATATTTTTATGTCGATTTTATTATTCTGGGCAATGATTATAAATATTAAAAATTATATTTTATATAATAAAAAAGATTGAATCCATCGTTTCGAGAAACCTGATAAAAAGCAAAAGTGATACATATTTTAATATTTTTTTTAATCTGTTCTGTTTTACTATATCGGCGGGGTAAAATGGTACAGCCAGGGGGCAAACATATCCAATGTCTTATATTTAATTTTAAAGGGATTTAACGAAATAATAGATAAAATATTCAACCAAAGCAAAATATAAACTTTCCTGGGCACAAGAATATTTATCAGCAGAGTTGGAATAACTATTAATTTATTTTATTTACTGTAAAATTGTATTTTTTCACTCAATTTACAATTATTCATATAACCTTGATCTGGTTATATGAATCTGTCAGAATTATTTAGCTTATGGACTTCAAAACATAAAAATGTTTATCATTTTTTATATAATTATATATGTTATTGTATTATTATTATTATTATTACTATTTTTATTTTTCTAGAACTTCTTTTAAATTACTTTTTCTATTATTATTATTTTTTATTATAATGTTGTTTTGCATTATTGCAATTAACATTTTTAATTATTTTTGTTGTTATTATTGTTTATGTGATTTGCTTTTACATTTTTTTAATAAATTTTTAATTTCTATCTTACATTATATTGTCATTTTATGGATGGCGTTTCAATCAAAACTCTTTTCTTATTTCTTAATCCATTTTAATGAGAATTGTTTAATGTTACTAACTGTTTCATTAAATGTAGCAAAAATTGAACTAAAAAAACAGAAACTATTTGGGACATGGTATCAATCGGTTAAAATATGATTCGATTAGAAAAAGAACAACCTTTGGGTTGCATTCTAAGAAGCCAATCTGTCAAAATAATAGGATTACAACAAGAGCCAAAAAAATGCAAAAATTGTAATTGTTGTATAAAAAATGGCTGACGTAATAATACTACTTATATAGATCCAAGAACGCGTCCTGGATGAACATTTTAACTAAAGTCTCAATTTAGCAAAACACTGCTGAAGATATATAGAATTTTCTAACAAAACCTATCATTATTGATTACACATATCTGTGTAGAAAATAAAAAATAACCAAATTGCCCCTTTTGTGTTTTACATGCCTTTGTGTATAAACAGACAGTGGAGATAAGGATAGGATCAAACGACATCATTAAACTGTAATGTGCTTCGTAATTACAAGCCTAATTTGTGATCACGACATTAACCGGAAAGAAAGCATTTTATACAACGCGGAAGAGTTTGTTCCAAGGATTTTGTTTGACTGATTTTCCTAGAAAATAACTTCCAACCGCGAATAGCGCGGTAATGGCACGGTAAAATTGGAAAACGTTAATAGGAATATAGAGATCAATAATAAAGATATGGAAAAGTAATTGTAGTAAGAGTAAGAATCTATATTAGTAATAACTTTAATTTTTAATCCAATAGGGTAGAGCGAGGTTTAAGGTCCTCGGGTAAAAAGGTCCACCACCGATATCTCTAAAACCAGTGAAGTTAATTTTTTAACAACAATATTTGAAAGTAGAGGAAAAAGATATATAACCAGATACCACCTTGATCATTATGACGTTGTTATCGTGAGAAAAACTGCAATGTTTGAAAATCCATTATATAGGTATTTTCTTTCATTGTGAGTTTTTTTTTGGTTGTGAGCACTATTGTATAGTTCACGAAACTTTAATATAATTTTTAGTAATACGTCATTTAATTGTTCTATAAAATATATTGTTAATTTTAAATTAGATTCAAGAGTTTTTTTATATAACCTCTATGAAATCTTACACGTGGCTGAGGTAAAAAGGACCCACTGAACCTATACCATGGCAAATATGTAAACAGTAAAAAATAGTAAATAAAAAGAAAATTAAGTTAAAAAATGCAATTTTACAAGAGATAAATTAAATAAATAGTTATTGCATCAGCAACAATGCTGATAAATGTTTCTGACCAAATTCCAGATCAAGGTTATATACTGTGTTATCTCTTTGAAAAATGTACCCATGAAATTTACTGTATCTTCGAAACGACTAGACCTGCCTTTACGCAAAAACTAATCAGCGCGTCTTCTTATCAATACAAATCGAACGATTTTTAAATTATTCAAATCGGTTGATTCGTGTTCCCAAAATCGTCGACGAAAATTTGTATCCGCACACACACACATACATATACACACACACATATATCCATTTTTTCTAAAGTATGCCAACATGTTTAGAAATCTTTGAAATTGGTTGAATAATGTAGCTATCTTTTATATATCTCGGTCTCGGGCTCCGCAAGGTTTATAGCTAAGAAAATTAGTGGTGCATGGCATCGTGCCTTAATGCATATTGCTGGAACTTCACGCACCGCAATTAAAAATTCGAGTAATAAAAATAATCAATAATTGTTTAAAATAATTGCAAATAGATTATTTTCTATATATATAAAAATAAGTCGGGTTTTCTTTCCTGATCAAATTTTTCCTTTTCAAATATAAAACAAACAAAAAATTTCTTCATCTTTCTCACGAAACCATCTGGTGGCGAAACGGAGTTCGTCGGGTTTGCTAGTTAATTTATAAAATCCCCTTGAAATCAAAAATAAGATAGTAGACCTGCTTTCGCCTTGGCCGTCCTATTTAATCCCGCTTATGGGGTAAGAAGTACTATATAACAAATTTTTCAAAAACAGAAACTTAATGGCTATCTCTATCTTTTTATGATAAATTTATTGTATGCTCGACAAAATAGTTTATTCTTAATTGAAAACACATGGGTGAAATATAGACTTTAAAATTTTAAAGGTATAAATAGCAAGGGATTTAAACTTGGAACCTTGTTGTTAAAAGCCAATTTCCGAAACACTTGCCAGAATTCAAAAGACAAATTCCTAATTATGATAATAATTACCTATTAATAATTATAAGTGATAAAAAATATAATCGCATTTGATCCAATTCCATATAGACCGATATTTCAAACTCCATTCACTAGAGCTTCTATTAAGAAAATCAATACTTCTCCAATATCTTCTTCTTATGACGTTTAATCTTTCCTTCCTGAAAAGTAGAAACACAAAAGTACCGGATGATAAAACTACTGACATTGTAAGAAAAGCAATCGCAACTGTTCGAAGTAAAATTATAGTGACATCAAAAATAATGATTCTGTTTTTGTAATATCGTTCAATTTTGCTGTGGAGGTTGGCCACAATAAACATACAATCTTGTCGGTAACCGTGGACAATGCCGGTTTTTAAGTCACTGCCCGCGCTCGTTACGTGGGTTGTTCCGGTGTTCCGGTGTAACGCGAAGGAAACTGCTGTACTCGGACTTTTTGCGCGAAAAGCACTGAATGCCAGCTCCGGGATGTAATTAGCACAATTTACTTGTATGCTATTGATTTTTTTTGTGTTGTACCGGAACATACGGACACAGTAGGGCAAATGTTGTGTGTCTGTTGGAAGTTTTTTTGTTTATTTTTGAGGAATTTACAGAAACCTTCTTTCTACTTTTGTATCTAGAACTTTTTTATCTATATTATATATAGAATAGAGCGTGGCTTAAAAGTCCACGGATAAAAAGGTCCATCACCGATATCTCAAACAAGTAAATTAAGGAATTTTTTAACAACAATATTCGAAAATAGAGTGCAGAAGATTAACCATTACATTGTTTCTTACGACGTTGCTATCGAGAGATGAACATCATTGTTTAAAAATTCATAACAAAAGTATTTTTTTTGTTGTTAGTTTTTTTGGTCGTGAGCACCGTTGTTTAGTTTATAAGACATTAATATAATTTTTAAGTATACGTTATTTAATTGTTATTCGTTATTTAATTTAATTTAATTGAAAAAAAAACTAAACCTTAGTTTTTTACACTGACAAAGAAGTAAACAATGAAAAAATAGAAAATAAAAAAGTTAATTAAGTTAAAATATTAATTTACAAGAGATAAGTTAAAAAAATAGTCATTCCAAATCTGATAATAAATATTTCTTACGAAATACCAGATAAAGGTTTTATACATTGTGATTTTTGTAAAATATGTGCTTATGAAACTTGTATTTCGCATTGATAAAATAATGTAGTTATTATTGTATTAAAACCATTTCAACTTAAAAATAAGACATAGAATCTGTTGGCCACATATCTGTCTTGTTTTCCCCGCCTATGGGGCAAAAAGAACCAGATGAACATTTTTTGAAAAACATAAAAAAGACATATCTACAATGATAAATTAGCGAGAAGTTTTTACTGAACACTGTCAGATTAGTTCATTTGATATGCGGTATTTGTTGTGATGCAATTCGTTTGGTTTTCACAATTATATATTATAATTGCTCAAAATCAAATTCAACCTCTTTGCTCTAACCCTACCCTATATTAAAACTATATAAAAACTAGTTGAATATGGAATTTTGCCTTAGCACAAATTGCGAAAACTTTCCGATAGGTATAAGGGTATAATAGTTAACTTAATCAACCAAAACTGACATTTAGATATTTAGATAACATTTTCAGCTGCTTATTTTGAAAATCAAGTTTTTCCTTTCAATTAAATCCAAACATTGCGATTTCCAATTGAATTTTCTCACACAGTTAAATTATATGTAATTATATTAATTATATTGCAAAGACATGTGCTTGTATTCTAATGCCTCAATTTGTAGTTTATTATTCCACATTTTAATGAACTGACAATGTTGACTTATCACATTACAAAAGCGACTTTTTGACAATTTGAACTATACTATTTTTTCAAAATTTGAATTTTTAAAATTAAACTAGTTGTTGTAAGGTATATTTTTGATATTTTATTATGTTTTATAAGCGTGATATTTTAGTATGTTCTATAAGAAAATAATATCTATCGTCAAAAAAGGTTCCATAAAAATCGTCAATTTTTTTTTTCAACCGTTGATTGCAAGAAAACAATTCGGTCGATCTATACCTAAAACTAATCAATATCACACCCAACCAATATATTTCGAACAGTTTTTGATTTTTTGAAATCGACTCAAGATTGTGAGCTTTTATGAGAAAACGTCGATATAAGGTAAAAAATCTGTTCACACACACACCTATTTTGGTCTTATTTGATTCTGACTGGCTAGAAACATCGAGAAAACATAAAATTAGCGTTTTTTATGAAAACATAAACTTCTTCTTCAAAATTAAAAAAAAAAAAATATTTTTGTTGGTATAAATAGATGAAAGATGACGTTTTTTTACGTATCTTTACGTATTTTTACGTAAGAAAAATAAGTAAACTATAACCATATTATGAAATATATTCATAGAATATTTTTGTATAATCATTTAAATATATGAAATTTATAATAATAATTTATGCTTATTTATAAATTCTGTAAATATTTTTAAATTTTATGTTAATTAATTTTATAAATAATTATCATAATTAATTAAAATTATTAAGTAACTCATAAATAATATGTCTATGTACTAAAATTTACAGTGAAGAAAATTCTAAAATCAAAGGTTTATTATAATTCAGGGGAATCATTTCTTATTTTTAGAGCAATTAAAAGGTTGGCAATCACTGTAAAAACGGAAATGCAACAGTCTCTGAATCCTGTGGGAAATTGTCACTAGCACGTGAGGTAACAAAAGAAGTACAAGATGCTACGAACTAAAAACAAAATGTTTATAGTACTCGCTTAGCTTCATTACGCCCACTCTGAAAATTGAAATGCTAAGAATAGAAGAAAATTCTCTAAGGATTTATATTGAAATATAACTTAGTTCTGTGCCAGTAACTTTGTCTGTAAAAAAAAGATGCAATGAAAATGCTACATCGGAATCATCATTATAAATGCTTTTGTAGCTGCATTTATTTTTGTCTATCCGGTGAAGGATAATAAGAAATATGGTAAATATAAATGTATAAATCCACCGATAGATTCTAAAGGACTGCTTTAGAACTTTTTACATCTATATAATTACTTGTTTTGTTTATTACTATTATGCTAATCATTACTTTTAAGATCAATTTTTTGAATTAATTGATCCGAAATAAATTTATGTGCATAAATGAAGTAGATAAAAATGAAAATTTCATACAGATATAGAGGACTCTAAAAATAGCATTTTACAATCTGTTCGACAAAGGGTACCGTGCAAAGGGTGAACCCACACTATACCTAAGAATAAAAAGAGCACGACACGTTAGGTATATGCGAGAAAAAATTATATCCCGATGTTAAAATGCGAATAAATCAAATCGGAAAGAGCGATACATCACGCTCGAAGGTAACTGAACTTTATACGAATCATTTGCTTAAGAGGTCGTAAGCCTGACTTTTACGCGATATTTTTGCACTTTATTGTGAATTTTTACCCGTTAATAGACAATTCATAAAAAAGATTCACGTGACTTTCAATTAAGATTGAAATGTGAAAGTACAAATAATTTAAAAAAATCTCAAAATATTTTTTAATTCAAATTATTATACAGATAATTGTGAGTACAATCCACTAGCAAAAAATGCATTATTTTTAGGCTTTTATTTTTTACTCTAAATTTTTTATTATAAAACTAATAAGTATTTCACCATTTCACAACCCTAATCAAATGCAACACCTTTTGATAAAACTTGCCAGTATAAAAATATTAAAGCAGGATCTCTCAAAATCGACAGATTTTAAAAAAAATATATTCATAGCCCAACCAAAAGTCTTAATTTTTGAAAACTTGGGGCAATTGTGTTTTTCACAATGACAATTTTTTATTGTAGTTCGGGAAATGTAACTTACGGTTATTGATCTCCATTGATTAAATGAACAAAAGTTATTAAAATTAATTGAAATAACCAAAAAATTTATGAAGTTCTACCAAAGCTCTATGTTGCCGTTAAAAGCTTATAATTTCCAAACCACATAAGATAATTTTTTTCAGGATGGTTACGGTCAATACCATCACCCCATTTTGGTTTTATGTTTAGTGTGGGACACCTTGTAACATCTACTTTTTCATATTATTTTAATTTGATGTTAACAAAAGAATGTATCACAAACGAGCGCAAGATTAATAAAAAGTAAGTTTATTTTAAATTTTTACGCTACTGCTATACTTTTTCTTACGGACAACATATTTACTTTTTCGTTATACATTTTAATTTTCTTAAAGTAACTTTGCTCGAAGGCAAATTCACGAGCTAAGTTGAACTGCAACTCAATTATGGAAGTGCAGTGAGAGAGATTCAATTCTATTCAAATGTGCTACAGTAAAAATTTCTCATATTGATGCTTATATACTTCTTTGACAACAATACACGAAAGAGTTATTTTTACTTGGATAGATATTTTTAACTTCCCGAAGAAGTTTATGTTTTTATAAATAATTCCGATTTTCTAATTCTATCTTTTCTCGACGTTTCAAGACATTCTGAATCGAATAAGACCAAATTTGGGAAAAGTTTGTGTGTGTATGTGTAAATCAATTTTTTATCTCAAATCGGCATTTTGTCAAAAAACGGCTAAATCGGTTCAAAAATTTAAAAGCTATTCGATGTATCTCGATGAGGATTATCGTTTGTCAGTTTTGCGCGACGAATAGCCAAGCCGTTTCTTTGTAAATCGCAGAAAATTGAAAAACGTCATCCACGTTTTAGCCCGCAATTCTGAATCGATTTTAAAAATTCAAAAACGGAACGATATTGGTTGGAAATCATGCTGATTAGCTTTGGTAAAGATTGACCAATCTGTGTTCTTTTAAACTGTTGAAATTTTTTTTCTTGACGATTTTTATGATTTTTTTGACAATAGATATCATGGTCTTTTAGATCATACTAAAATATTACGGCTCTGCAAAAAGTCGTTTAATTTTAAAAATTCGTCAAAGTTTGCAAAAATTAGTGACGTTTTTTGGCGTTTATCAAAATTAGACCTATCATCGACGTTTGCTCAAAAACGCCTGAACCGATTTCAAAAATTTTAAAAGCCAATCGATATATCTTGATGAGGACTATCGTTTCTCAGTTTTGTGCGGCGATCGGACGAGTCGTTTCTTTTTAATTTGCCAAAAAGTGTAAAACTTTCATCGACGTTTTAGCTCACAACCCTGAATCCATTTTAATAAATCAAAAACTGTTCGAAAAATATTGGTTGGGAATGAGACTGATCAGTTTTAGGTAAACATCTACCGAGGCGTTTTCTTGGAATTAAATGTTGAATTTTTTTTCGACTTTTATGAAGCTTTTTTTTGGTGATTGATATCATGGTCTTATAAAACATACTGAAAAATTACGGCCCTACGACAAGTAGTTTAGTTATGTCAAAAGTCGCTTTTGTGATCATAAGTGATCAAGTCAATTAGAAATGGCTTTGGAATTAGCAATAAAGTGAATGAACAGTCTACAAAACTTCTTCAGTTTTGTAAAAAATGTTACCATTCATTTAAATCATTGAATAATATCTAAAACTATGTACATGATTTACACATCCACATTACATACACATTTACACTTTATTTATCTCAATTTTGATTGATTAAGTCAATCATTATATCTATTGGAATGTTCATGCAACTTGCCTTCAGGCAAAATTTTCAACTTCCACTTTCAACTAGTTGATTTATATTTTCAAGCAAAAATAGATATCGCTACTGCATGATGCTAACGGTTGGGGCGCAATGCGGGTGTTGTGGTAATGTTTTTTAAACGGTGAAATAATAGTACGGTCAACAAATGCGAGATGTGCTCACCGCACAAAATCTCCATGTTGGCCATAGCAAGTCCGTTACATAAGTGTACAATATTAGACAACGGTAATTAGATTATATGTGGGATTATTAGTTTAGGGACGACGGTACTTAGCAGATGACCCTAACACGCCCTCGCACAGGGCGCGCATTCGTATAATTAGGACGTCCGAACAATAATAGTCAACAAGTCATTTCTCGAGATAAATTACCTATACCGTTGTCGTAAATTTGAAATTGCCATAATTGAGAGATAAACAATAAACATTTAGATTAATGGAACCCCAAGATCTGACACGCCCATATTTATATGAATTGACTTGTTAGAATCTGAATATCGGTTTATTATGTATGTACATATATAATGCGCGTGGGAGTAAAGCAACTTGAGTTACAAAAGATTTTAGAGAATATTGATTTTACTAGATACACGTTTTACTAGATCATCAGGGGATATGAACAAGTAGGAAACTAAGCATTATCAAATACTTAAGCAATATCAAATACACTAAACTCAATAGTAGTTACTAGAAAATGCAATACCAATGAAAAATTTCAATACCGGTATTTCGGTATTTTTGCTTATAAAACGACCTAAAGATGTATCTGTTTAAGCAATTATGAAACTCGAGTCTAATATATATCAACTAGTGCTTATATAAAAATACCTAAAATACCGGTAAATTTAAGGTAGTAGTACCGCCGAAAAATTGGGTGGCTTATTGTTTGTTGTTATACCAGTTTTCGGTATACCGGTATTCCGGTATTACATTTCCTAGTGGTTACAGACTCTGACTTTGCTTCTTATGCAAATAAATCTGTATTCTGAAAAACGATCAAAATTCGATAGAACTACTATCAATAATTATAAAAATATTTACAAATATTGTCAATTTATGTGGTTCGTGCTCATGCAATTTTTATTAATGTAATTCATATTGCTTATTATGGAATAAATTATTATCTATGTCCTGTAACCTATTTCAAGAGCCCAAAATAAATGTCGACTCAATTTAATTTAATTTAATTTCTTCTTACGATATAAAGTTGATTTAAGAACGAATTAATCAGATTCCATCATAGAAAAATTTTAATTCTAGTCTGATAGAATTAGTTTTTACGAAATTTTCAATTGTAAAATATAATATTTCATTTCATTAAAAACTAATTAATTTGGTTTTCAATTTATATCTCTCAAATAAGCTTATTATATCTGTAGCAACATTATTAATTTGATTTATTTAAGGCGTTTAATTTTACTTAATGTTCAAAAAACGTACATTTTATTTGAGCGTAATGATTTGTCAGTTCTGAATATACACATCAGTGTATTCTAGATTGAGGATTTTTTATAATAAAACAACTTTTTGTAGATCTATAATATTTTATCATGTTCGATAAAACTGTGGACTCTTCTCTATGCAATGTTTTATTAAAATCGTCAAAAAATCTGATTATTTGCAAACAAACGACCTGCCAATGTTTACTAACTAAATCTAAAACATAAATAATAATAACTAATGATTACGATTATTAACTGATTGCTTTCGAACAGTTTTTTGAATTTCGAAATCGGTACAAAATTCTTGGCGAAAACCTTGACAAAAAATTCAGAACTTAAGCGCTAGCTTTAAAGAAACGGCTTTGGTTATCATTGTACGATATTCATCAATGGAGTTACAAAGTTTACGTGAATCAGCTTTTGAGAAAACTTCGAAGAATGACAAAATTTGAATCATATACACAAACAAATCAAAATGACTTGAAACAGCAAGGAAAGATAAAATTAAAACTAGTGGTGCATGGCATCGTGCCTTAAAGCAAATGGCTGGATCTTCCCGTACCGGACATTAAATTCTTTAAAAAAGCTTTAAGTGAGCTTTTGAGGAAAAATTAGACTTTTGAGAATCTTGAAATTTTAGAAAAAAAATGTTTTTTAAAATCTGAAATATTTTATTATATTTTGAAATTTTTAACTTTTTTTTAAGCAATTGCGCTGCGTTAGCTGCTTATAGACGAAAGGCGCCGCGTCGCAATCTAACAGATAATCATTAGTACGGAACTCGCAGATTTGTAAACAAAGTTTATACTAATTATTAATATCTCTATAAAATATTTGATAATTTGATGTGCATATATCTAATGATCATATTTGACCGCCAAATATCATTTTTGACTAAAATCTGTATCCGAACACACACACACACAAACACACATCCATTTTTTCTAAGGTATGCCAAAATGTTCAAAAACTTTGGAAACTTAAAGATATGCAAAAAAATTCATTCTCAATTTTTTTGCGATTACTATATCTTACCCTACGAGAAATTAAAAAAATAGAATTTTCTAGCGAGAGCATGAACTACTCTGTCGGGAAAATTAATATGTACTGTTTTATTATTGAGGTAGTCGAGTTTGTTATGTATATTATAGCCTTTGGCTCAATTTCTGTTTAAATATAATTTGTCTATCATCTACAATATATGTCCTTTTAATAGCTCTTTAAGTGTATTCCATTCGATAAGCTTACTTTGGCAAGTGTGTGCGTGCAGACAATTCCTGCTGTTCATGGTATGATGTTCCAGACTCTTTCTGGAGTACTTATTAAGACATAAAACCCTGTTATTTTCAGATAACAGAATATCTATGACGAAACTTTGATTTTGCGCGATCCGTCCGTTCTTTTGGCACATATATCAGTCGGGTAACCTTTTTGCCCGTTCAGTTGAGCTTTGGGGTTTCGGGGGTCCCGAGTTTGAGGTTTGGGGTTTGGGGCTTGCACGGTGCTTAATGTCAGATGACGGTAACTAAAAGGCGGCCGGTGAATGTCTGAGGGACCCCATTCGTTATATTCATAACGGCAGAATTTTGCCAACGACTACGGACGAGCATTAAGATAACGGCTGCTATCGTTTCTTCGGCGTAACAACAGTTATTGATGAACAGAGAATGAACTTTGATGATGGAATCAAACCGAAACGGCTGCTGTCATTTATCGGTAGTTAAAAGAATATTTGATTATATTGACTATGTTTGTAAAAAATAAAAAAAAATGAATATTTTGTTTTTAGGCTACTACTCCTGCTTATCGTATTACCCAAAAACTAATTTCGACTATATCAACTTTAGAGAAATGTCTAATAATGCACTTCGGTGATTAAATCAAACCGCATCCGCTGCTGTCATTTATCGGTTGTATATTAGTATATAAGTATATTTGATTATTTTGACTAGATTGGGAAATTTTTCTTCGCAATTTTAAATTACAATCTGCTCTTTGTACAAGGATACTTAGTTATTGTTTTAACATCTCATTGTATGGCTTGCCTTTTGGAAGCCAAACCCAGTTTTCTATTCTAGTTGTCACATACTATGATTATATTTTATAGTATTTTTTTACTTCAGATTTTTATATAAAGCTCTGACAAAAGACAATTTTCACCTGAGATTATATGTGAGATTTATACGCGGGAATTTGTTATCGTACTGCTTGATATCGAACTAAATGAATTTTAGATCCAATCCGGGACTAGTTTGTGCTTTCCCACGTTCTTCACCGTTATAACATGACGGGCTCGAGGAGAAAATTGAAACAAATTCTAATAAATTTTCTTAACCATCTGCTATTTATCAAACTATCCAAAAATAAAAGGAAACTTTCAAATATTATTAAATGAACACACTACTGCGAAGTACAATTTTTCTCAGAAGTGATCAAATGAATGGATTAATCAATGTAGTTGGTTTAAAAATCTAAATTCAATATTTTTCTTATCTTTTTGTTGGTTATAAAACTGTAAATAATAAAAAAATTGAAATAACAAAATTGTTAGTTTTACATACAAAAATTACTGATATAAGCTTGTGCATTTAACTTATCAGACAAAGTTTTCAAAAACGTTTACAGAAGAATAGTTAAATCGATTCTAGGTGTTTAAAAAGTTAAAATGAATATAAATGACCTACATTTATCGTTACGTTATTGAGCTAACTATTGTATGTTTGAATATAATTCTTGTAAAAAGTTCAACAAATAATGGATAATAGAGTAAGAAGAACTTAATCGATATCTGAGCCATTGTTCTATATCGAACTACTTACGTAAAAATCAAAACTAAACATTCAATTATTCATTGAAATATTACTGATTTAGAATATGCCAATTTTTTTTAAGTTTAAAAATAATTAAGAGATTTGATTGCTCAAAGATATTTAGTTTCTAGTAGAAATTATTAGTTTCTAGTAGTACATAAAATTAACGTATTTCGAATATATATTTTGCATAATTGTTGTTCTCGAATATTATTCAAAATTTATGAAATATATATTATATTTCCATTCGATCATTTTAAAGGCATTATATCATTAATCATTTCATTTAAAAATTGACCTTATTTCTATAATTTATAAAATTATTTTCTAATTACATATGCAAAGTTATAGTAATGTTTTATTATGAAAATCTGGCAAACGGAACAAATCACTTTTACAGAACAATTTTCAAAATTATAACAAGATACAAATATTAATTTATTAATGAAAATAATTTTAATTAAAACTATAAAACGTTAAATTTGAAAAATAGGTATTTATTTTACTCGATTTTTTATAATGAATTTTACAGGAATTGTACATTTTGATGAAACTTTTCAGTACATTTTTTTTTAAAGAAGACCTTATATGGATTATAAATTTATTGTTTGACAGAAGGTGTTATTTCTTTAAAAAATTGAGCAATTGTGTCGTTATTTTTGATTGTGGTCCTAGAAAAGTTATACATGGTTTCGAATCTAAAGTATAAATGAACATAATTAATAAAAACATAACCACAAAGACCAAAGAAAAGGTCACAGTTCTACTAGTGCTCTAGGTTGCACTTGAAAGCTAATAATTTGCAAACAACGAGAGATAATTTTTTTTCTAAATTTTTTCAGGGCAGTTAATGTCAATTGACGTTAAGTTCTGGGACACCTGTATATATATGTATATATATATATATATATATATATATATATATATATAACAGTGCCAACAGTTGAACAATCCTGATAAACGTTATTGATGAATATAGTTGTCCCATATTCTCCGTTCGTTTGCTTTTCTCAAGATGCCATTCTTACGGAGGTAAGCACCTGAATAATAATCGTATTTCTCTTATGACGTAATATTTTTCTGTATGCTGGCAAATAAATCATATGTGGACTATAGTAAATAAATATATAAAACCCATTCTCGGAATAGAACTATTCGCCGTAACTGCGAACTGGGTCGGATCCCAGGAGCGAAATTTCGATGTTGCACTCCGCCGCTCCACTGCACCGATCGAATTTTATGCAGGTGTACTTTAGTTTTATATTAGGACCGTCAAGGAAAGGATTTTTTTTTAATTTTTGAGTAACATTATTTGACCTAATTTTACATAAGATTTACATAAATTTAGTGCTGAACAAATTATTAAACAAATTGAACATTAATCGAGATACATTGTTCGCCAATTGTATTGTTCTTATTGACCATAAATTTAACAGATATTCAAATAGGACATGTAGGTTACTGTAGAGTAAATAAAATTATTAAAGATAAATTATATAACTGTAAAAGATGTAGGGTAGAGCGAGCCTTAAGGGTCCGCGGGTACAATGGTCCACCACCGATATCTCAAAAGCAAGTAGAGTTAAGAATTTTTTAACTCCCGTAGGGCAAGTTATAGTAATCGCAAAAAAATCGAGAATGAAAATTTTTATATATTTTTACGTTTCAAAGGTTTCTGAATATTTTGGCATACCTTAGAAAAAACTGATGTATGTGTGTGTCTATGTGTGTGTGTGTGTGTGTGTGTGTGTGTGTGTGTGTGTGTGGGCGTGTGTGAGTGTGTTCGGATGCAAATTTTCGTCGACAATTTCGGGGACACGGATGAAGCGATTTGAATAATTTAAAAAAACATTCGATTCGTATTGACAAGGAGACGTGCTGATTAGTTTTTGGCGAAGGCAGGTCTAGCCGTTCAAAAATATGGGGCAAAAAGTACTAAAAACGGTAACTCAGTGTTTAAGAGAACGGAGCGTCCGATTTGAATAATTCAAAAAGCATTTTACTTGTATTAATAAGATAAAGAACTGATCAAATTTTCATGAAGGCAGGTCTAGCGGTCTCGGAGATCTAGTAAATAAAGTAAAAAAAAATGCCATCTGGCAGTCAAAAATGATCATTAGACATATGCACATCAAATTATCAGATATTTTATAAAGATTTTAACAATAGGAATTAATTTTGTTTACATTCCTATGGGTTCCGTACCAATGTTTATCCGTTAGACGGCGGCGCGGCGCTTACGCGCTTCGATATTTTGTCTTTATGCAGTTAAAGCAGTACGATTGCTTTGAAAAAAAGTTTAGAATTTCCAGAATATTTCAAAATAAATTTTTCTTTAAAGTCTTTGTTTTTCAAAAAAAAAAAAATGACAAAAATGTATAGTTTCTTAAAAATCTAATTTTTTCAGAGTAATTTTTTTTCAAAAATGTTAATTTTTTTAAAAAAAAAATCATTTTTGGTACGGGAAGTTTCAGCAATTTGCCTCAAGGCACGATGTCATGCGCCCCACCAGTTTATATAACATATTCATCAAAAGCTTACACGTGAGTAGGGTAAATAATGGGTTAATAGGACCAAGGTATACAATAAAAAATAGTAAATAAAAAAGTAAATTAAGTTAAAAAAGCAATTTTCCAAGGGATAAATCAAATAAATAATTATTCCAATAGATTAAGGTTATATACATTGTAATCTCTGTAACAAAATACCAATGGAATTTATATTCTTTAATGGTTGAATAATGCAGTTATTATTCTGTTAAAATTAAAAATAATAATTTGGTTCTGTTTGCGCTCTAGCAGTCCCATTTTATCCCGCCTTTAGGTTAAAAACTAACAGATGACAAATTTTTGATAAATAGGAATAAAACTTATTTATACAATTATAATTTATTGGGAGTTTTACTGAACATAGTCAGATAGTAGTTTAATTGATATTTGTTATTTGGTGTGATATAATTGGTTTGGTTTTTACAATATGCATTCCGAAAGTCAAATTGGACCTTTGTGCCTCGCTTTACCCTATGTCAATTTTGTCTTTAATTATTTTTCTTCATTCACGTTTGTGAATTACAACTTGTCGTCCTAATACAATATTCAGTAATTTTGATGGTTTATTAAATAAAGGAAAAAGGTCGAAAGGTCACTCAGTGGTGATGTATGTTTTTTTTCTATTCAACAAGAATTCCACACCAGCTTTAGGACAGAGCAAGAAATAAAATACACACTTTTTTCATAAAATATTTCCGTTACAAAAATGTATAAAATAGAAGTTGAAGTTGTATAGAATAGAATTATTTAATAGGGTTGCAAACAAATGTCTAGTTTTGAGAGATAGGTTATATAATGTATAAAGTTTTGATTCGTGTCAAACGTGTATAATTTGTCTTTTTGTAATTTTAATGTCGTAACTCTTCCAGAAATAATTATTATTCATTTCATAAACAAATATAAATAACTCGTCTAAATTCTGTCTCAATACTTAACAAACATTTTACAGCTACTTTAACATAGGGCGATTAATTGAATTCATTTAATTTTTTATGAAATAATTATTTTCAGTTTATAAATATTATAATAGTTATTTTCAGAATTTATAGAATAGACATGATAATATTAAATAGAATTGAAGACAAACTAATTCCTACATATTATTCAGCTAGCAAAGTTGAGATTGTCGTCTAAAATTTATATTTTCTAAAATATTTAATATCTTTATGAGAAATAACATTCTAATATTTCAAATATGAACTAAATAAAAAATGTTTCATCTTTACCTGTGTAATGAAGAAGGTAGCAATTGATATCTCACGGTGTATCATCTGCAATTAAAATGAACAGAATATTATAATTGTAACAAAATTTAACACATAAATATTAATTAATATAAATATGTTATTTTTAGTTATAATATTATTTCTATGTATGTATGTATATATATATATATATATACACCTAAGTCTGTTTTTACACGGTCTTTTTGTACACGGTTTTGATATAACACGGTTTGAAAATTGAATATTTTTAATTTTTTTACACGAATTTATTCCATTTAGCACGATTTGAAATTTTATGTACCTCAATTTTTTTTGTCAAATTAAATTTTTGCGAAGTATGTTCATATCACAAAAAAGTATTTATGAAAGAAAAAAGTCTGAAACCATCGATAGTATCGATAATTTGCGAACACTAGCTTAAAGATTTAAGTGAATTCCCCTTTAGCGCGTACAAACAATTTTTACTACTCAAAGCAAATGTGAATAGCACTAATTTAATTCTTGTTCTTAAAAATTCTTGTTTTTCACCAATTTTAATAGGTTTTAGAGATTAGGAACAAATAACCCATTTTTGTATAAGATCAATGTCTTTTTTTACACGTTTTTTTTTTTACACGGCTTCTTCTGGAACCAATCTCCGTGTAAAAACAGACTTAGGTGTATATATATATATATATATATATATACTAGCTGACCCGGCAAACGTTGTTTTGCTAAGTAAGTTATTTTATAAACAATTTCTAGAGTATCTAAAAAATTAATACTTTTTGTGTAAGGATGTGTTGTTTGAATTGCTATATACAATGAGGTATTATAGAAACAATAAACCCCATTAGTTTGTATATATTTCATTAATACAACTAAACTGAAAGTTTTATACACTTTCTATAGAAAACATGGCATAATTCAATCCAAGTCTTTGTTGGTCTTTCGACTTATATAGTCATTACAAATTCCATTTAATCGATTATTGAATGTGTTTCAAATTTTTTGAAATTTTTTTTGGATTCTGGATTTTGTGTATAATTGTAAATAATACTATTGAGCTTATACAAATTTTTCAAATTTCTGCGAGGAGAGATACAAAATGATTTAGGTATCTCTTCTTTGACCTGCTTTTTGAAAAGTTTCTAGTAATATTCGATGAATAAAAGTAAATTTAATAAAAAGTATATATGTAGAACAGGGCAAGGCACAAAGGTCCAATTTGACTTTAAGCAAATATAAATTTTATTATGCAAATCAAACCAATTACATCACAACAAATGACACATTTCAAATGAACAATTATCTGACTACGTTCAGTAAAACTACCAGCTACTTCATCATTGTAAAAACGTGCTTTTTTGCTGTCTTTAAAAAAAATTTTATCTAGACCTTTTTACCCTATAAGAGGGGTAACTTGGAACGGCCAGATGGCAAGCAGGTCTAATGTCATATTTTAATTTCAAAAGTATCTTACAAAATAATTACATTTTCAACTAATTGCTAGAAAACTACCAATGTAAGAAAATACTTTTACTATGGATTTTCAAAGATTACCATTTATCTCCCAATACCAAAGTCATAAGAATCAAGGTTATAGCTGATTATACATATTTTCCCTTTACATTCAAATACTGTTGTTAAACAATGCTTAGTTTTACTGGCTTTTGACACTTCGGTCGTGGATCTTCATATATTACTATCCATTCTTGAATAAATTCAGGAAATTATAACTGGAAATAAGCTATTCAACAAAATGTTCCTTTGATCGATTCCAAATTTAGGTTCTAAATCTGAATAATCTAGAAAAGGTTTTATAAATACCAATGAGTACATAATTATACAAATGAGTTCTTTCAGAGCATTGTGTTTGAGAAAAATATGATTTGTCAACCATACTGAGTTATACATAGTTCGCTTCACTGTTTATACGAATGGGCAATGGCACTATCATTATATTATAATTGTTAATTATTTATTTAAAATAAATAATTTTATTATTAATTCCTTACAAATATTGAATTGTCATCCATACGTGATTACATAGCTGTCATTTGCTTATTGTTATTCCAAGTCGAACGGGATAAAAGGTATCCTATGTCCTTCTCCTGGCTCTGAACCAACTTTTACCAACTTTACCAAAGCCAATTTTCAGTTAAATCGGTTCAGCCTTCTTGAGTTATAAGTTCTGACGATATATCTCCAGAATGCACAAACCGAATTCGACAATTTTGCATTTGCTGGAAAGGTCTGGGGCTTCGTGAGGTTTATAGCTGGGTTATAATATATGAGAACCAAAAACTAATATTCTATCACGATAGTTAACATAAGGTAGTCGATTACTTCAATTAGACCTTTTTATTGTCGAATCAAAGCACAAACTTTTACCAACTTTACCAAAGCCAATTTTCAGTTAAATCGGTTCAGCCTTCTTGAGTTATAAGTTCTGACGATATAACTCCAGAATGCACAAACCGAATTCGACAATTTTGCATTCGCTGGAAAGGTCTGGGGCTCCGTGAGGTTTATAGCTGGGTTATAATATATGAGAACCAAAAACTAATATTCTATCACTATAGTTAACTTAAGGTTGTCGATTACTTCAATTAGACCTTTTTATTGTCGAATCAAAGCACATTTGCTGATAATATATATATGCCAATTAGTTGTAAACACCTGAAACATTTTATAAGATATGTATAAAGAAATTACAAATTAGCAACAATTAATGTATAACTATTTACATTTTTATTACAAATTTTGAGGATATGTCAAGAAACTATATTTCAGAATATTTTTTTTTATTAATTTGTTGATGATTATACTTATTGCTGATATATAATATAAACACCTCAAATACTCTATTTAAATACGTATAAACAAATATACATAAATACCTAATTATATAAATAATTACATTTCCATTTTCAAGAAATAAATTTCCCCATCGTCCATCTAGCATCGCTTGCTATTATTAAGAATTAATTTATTTGCCACTTTGTATTAATTTTCCGTGGCGATTAAAATATTTATATTATTCACGTAATAATTTTCAAATAATGGTCATTAAGAAATGCATATTAATATATTTGTATCAAAACAGAAACACCGAATGACAGTTGACAATCGAATGTAAATGTCATGGATGAAATCATTGATAGTATCATAGATTGAATAAACTACATGGATAGTTTATAAATAATTAATTTTGAATTAGAATGAAATAAAGGGATAAAAAGTATTTCATATGTTTCTCCTGGCTCTAAACTACCTCCCTGCCAATTTTCATCTAAATCGGTTCAGCCGTTCGTGAGTTATAAGTGTTATAACATAAAGCGATCCTCTTTTATATACAGTAGGCCCTCGCTTTACACGGCACTCTGGATACACGGTTCCCATACTACATGGAGCTAAAAATCCGACATCCCTCCGACTACACGGACTTCTTATTACACGGTATTTAGTAAGCAGCCCATAAGTTCGTTGTGCAAACGGGTATTGATGTAAATTTTGTTATCGACTGTTATCTTTTAGACATGCTTGATTATATAATAGCTGCCTAAGAACACGTTTGAGCTGACTACTGTGTCGCGCCAATTTTTGAATAAGGTGTCAATGTCATAAATGTCATATCGTCCGTATTACTCCTACTTCAAGTTGTATTCCTTGGTCTCCATACAGCGCGATAAAAATGATACGATTTGTACCAACTCTGAGTCTCTCATAGCACGGATCCCATACTGCACTATGTAAGGTTCCATAGAACGCACTACGAATTAGCCTGAATTGTATGTTAAATACGAGTTTCTTATAGCACGGTTCCCATACTGCACGGTACGCACTTGCCGCGTAAAGCGAGGGTTTACTGTATATATATATATATATATATATATATATATATATATATATATATATATATATATATATGCATTTGTATCAGCATTTTCCTGTAACAATATGAAATCGTAGATGGGAAATGTCATTGAGTTGAATATGAATTACTTTAGAGCAATATAGATTTTTCTATGTGCTGCACAATGACATCTCATTCATAATAACGATTTTACAATTTTCAATAAAATTTATATTGAAAATCATTGCATTGAATTTCGTTATTCAAAAACATAATTAGTATTGATCTATGTTACATTGTGTTTTTTTTTAAGAACAGGTACAAATAATTTTTTAGAAATTTTTTTTTGAATTTTATTCAGAAGTGATGTGTGTAGTGTATTAACAATTTTGGTTTTACTGGCTCATTCATACAGATTTATATCGGTAGATCTTCTTTAATATATTGGTTTTAACTAATCTGTGTGTTGTAATTTTGTTGAACACTCTTAATAATAGTCATTTTGTTATTCTCTGAAAAAATCAGAAACTTAGACTTAATAAAAAATGGGAAAATAAATTTGCTTCTCGATATTTTTGACAGATTTCATTAAAAGTCAGGAATTTCAGATTTGGTGATATGAATTTAGAATCATTTCTTTATTCGTATTATAAATAGAATTGATTGATAAATAAGTATCCATTCGTCGAAATTGTATTACAAAAATGATACATAATTTATTAAAATCGTAGGGAATAACGATGAAATAACTATAAATAATTATTTAATTAATTTATCTTTTGTTAAATATTTTTTTTAAGGTAATTTACTTTTTAATTCACTACTTTAGGTTTAGACCGTTCCAAGAGTAAAGGTTCAGTTGGGACTCTATACCCCAATAAGATGTAATCTCTTATAGAAGTTATATAAAACAAGCTGTTGAATTTAACTTAAAATTGATAATACATCTTATAAAGCAATCAACTAACATACTTAAAAATTATAATAAGATCTCCGAAAAATACTTTTGTTATGGATTTTCAAACATTGCCGTTTTTCTCCTACGTCGAAAGAATCAAGGTGATGGCTAGTTAAATATCTTTTCCTCTTTTCTTTCAAATATCGTTGTTAAAAAAATCTTAACTTTACTGGTTTTTCTGATATCGATGGTGGATAATTTTACTCAACTATCTTTAAGCCCTTATATACCCTATTAAAACTGTAATACAAAAATTGTATGTAAGCCTCTTTTTGAAACAACTTCAGGAGATAATTCTATCGTCAATATTTTTATATCAAAATTGTACTTCAAAATAGTATGCATGTTGCCTTTTAAAACAAGCTGATATTGAAGTTATTACAGCTAAAAATGGTTTGTTAGTTAAAAAACGTTGATCTCAAACTTGTATCTTGTTATTTTTCTTTGATGATTGCACAAGACTGTTGTTGTTTTTTATATTTCCCCAAAAAGTTCACATCAATGTTAGCTAGACTCTGCAACTAATGGAAGAATAAGGTTAAAACTACAAAGTTGTGTACAAGGATACTAATGCTGATTGATCGAGCGAACACAGAGCAAACTGTATGAGGAAACCGAATGTATATCGTCTACAGAGGTGCGCGTGCCTTCGTGTTTTTCGATTCCTTCTCCTTTCCAACAAATTGTGTTTTACCTATTTTACCCTTTGTTCTTATGTGCCAGATAAAACGCCGATAGCACAAAAATCTATATGGTTGAATTCGATGTACTCTTCGACAAAGAATTACTGCGGTCAAAAACATTAAAGGAGGCACCAGTTGTTGACTTCTCTGTTTTTGAAATCTACTATCAAATCGACAAATACATATTTTCGATATTTTCTTAAATGGAACGAGTATATACATATATATGATAGAAATCTTGAGTTACAGCAATTTTTATGTATCCACGATTTAGCAACATCAAACAGAAATTTATACTAACACCATAGATAAGGAAACTAACACTAAGTTGGTCTACTCAAAGAAGTTGTTTGAAAAGGAGCATTTTTAACTTTCCGTAGGGTAAGATATAGTAATTGCAAAAAAATCGAAAATATTTTTTTTGCATATCTTTACGTTTTAAGATCTTTTGAATAATTTGGCATACCTTACAAAAAATGAATGTATGTGTGTGTACACAAAATGTGTATCTCTATAAAATATCTAATATTTTGATGTGCATATGTCCAATGAACATTTTTGACCGCCAAATGGCATTCTTTTAACTTATTTTTATTGAGAGTCGATAACTGCTGGACCTGCCTTTCTAAAAATTTGAACAGATTTTTGTTTAGTCAATATAAATAAAATGTTTTTTTAAATTATTTAAATCGGACGCTTCATTCTTTCAAAAACTAAATTACCATTTTTGGCACTTTTTACCCCATATCTTCGAAACGGCCTTTGCCAAAAAGTAATCAGCACGTTTCTTTATCAATATAAATTGAATGTTTTTTTAATTTTTCAAATCGATTGACCTTTGTTCCTGAAATCGTCGACGGAAATTTGTATCCGCACACACACACACATCCACACATACATATACACATACATACATCTATAAAACCTATAACAAAAGTATTTTATTTCGTCGTTAGTTTTTTTGATTGAGTGCACTGTTGTTCAGTTTACGAAACCTTAATATAATATTTAAGTATACGTGATTTTATTATGTTATTAAATGCGCTGTTAATTTTAAGTTAGATTCAACAGTTTTTTTTATATAACTTCAATAAAAACCTACACGTGAGTGGGGCAAAATGGTCCAACTAAACCTTTACCCTGGCAAAAGTGTAGAAAATGAAAAATAGTATGTAAAAAAGTAAATTGAAATAAATAAAGCAATTTTACAAGATATAAATTAAATAAATAGTTATTCCAAGTATGCTGACGATGTACTAGATCAAGGTGTTGTCTTCGTATAGAATGTCATAAAATTTGAATTTTGCATTGGTTGAATATTGTAGCTATAATTTTGAAAAATCCCAAATAAATTAAGTATAAAATATTTTATCTGTTTTTAAACCGTTTTTTACGTATATCTCGCGAACGGTAAGAGGTATCTTAAAACTTTTTACACTGGGTTAAAGATCTTTTGATTTAGAATATTTCGCCTGGTAACATCAATATTCTATGATGAATCGTTCAAAAGTTATGAGCGCTTAAAGATTTCATGAGTAAAACCTGGCTGTTCCAATTTACGCATATGGGGTAAAAAAGATCAGGTGACAAAATTCTTTATACAAAATTCAAAACATATTTATACAAAGATGAATAAGCTGGGAGTTTTTCTGAACTTAGTCAGATATTTGTTTGTTTGATATATGTTATTTGTTATGATGTAATTGGTTTGGTTTGGTTTGGTTTTCACAATATAATTGCTCAAATTCCAATTGGACCTTTGTGTCCCGCTTAACCCTATATATGGCTATAAACTGCCTGATTTCATATAAAAATTTTGGTAATCAAATGCAAGAAAAAGTAATGGTTTATTTATTTATTTCTGCAGTATATAATGCATACTAAACACAAAGAATAACATGAGACTATTTCTTGTATGAACATAAATAGAAAGTACAAATAAATATTTATTATTATGAATAAATATCTATTATTATATTTACTCGAATTATCAGCTGACCTCTTAAAAAATTATATTAGTGCTATATACTTGCACTCCTACTATACAAAATACATTGTTTCTAATATTTGGATCTAAAAATATGCTTTATCAACAAAGTAGATTCACATAAAAACTATATTACTCAACGTTACCTCAACAGAAATAGTTCGAAATAATTAACTAAAGTCTCAATTGACTAAAGTTTTCAATGAACTTTTAAATAGTATAACCCGTGAAAATATAATGATGATTAAATATTACGTGCATGTATTTTTAATTATCTCACCTTAGGCGCGTTTTTATTTTTCGCTAAGCAATTAATCTATGCAGTTGCAAAAAATCTGCAAAGTTTGTGCGTGCGTTTTGATAATTGTATCACCTCAGGCGCTTATTTTTACTTTGACTTTTTAATTAAGGTATAAATGATACAGTATGTAGAAAATCAGGTTATTTGTGTAATTCTACTAATGACATAAAGGTATTGATGTTGAAGCTCTTGTTGTGATGTGGAAGTCAACCACGCATTTGTGAGCTTTAAGCTTACTTTGCTTGCTGCCCATTAGAGTGGGCCGTTAACATTTTACGGTACACGGACTACGACTTTGCTCACCGAAAGCAGTGCTCGACATAGAAATATAACAAATAAATGTAAATGTATATATATATATATATATATATATATATATATATTAATTGTTTAATTTGAACAAAACAGCACTCAGATTTTTTTATCACAACTTTATTTTATTATTACAAACGTTTCGAGACTAAGGTGTGCCTCATCATCAGTGTAATTTCAATAACAGTTACTTATTACTAAACATTCTTTTTAATATTTTATTTAAAACTAAATTTGGACTTTTTAATATAAAACATCAACTATACCTTGCATTGGCAAGTGACAATTGTTTCAATCAATGCTTGACACTACTGACTGACATGTGACATTTACAGAATTATTTGAAACAAAACTGAAGTATCTAACGGAGACAGGATGGGTAACATTAAAATGTAAACAAAGAAAGGCGCTCGCATACAAAAATCGATAAATATAAAAAAAACAGATTAATTTATTGAAAAGAATAAGATAAATGAAAAAATTATAAATTATTAATAATGTTTATATAAGTGTCATGTAAAATATTTGTGTCGGTTCTCAGATTTATGCTATTGTTAGTCCGAACTATTAACATTGATTCTGCCATGCTCCGTTTAATTACGTCTTTCTCATGGAATAAGATTTGGGGATTGTCAAAATCAAACTTATGGTTGTTGATACTAGCATGATCCACAAGTGTACTTTTAAATTTTTTGTTATCTATTTTTTCACATTGTAATTCATGTTGCCTGAGTCTTTTTTTTAAGTTCCTGCAATTTTTTTAAGTCCTGTTTTAGCGGATTTAGTATTACAAGATTTAGAAAATCATGTCTTAAATTCTTTACCTTCCAAACCTGTGGTTTATTTCAGATATGTCGATGACACATTAATATTACTTAATAAAAAAGATATAGATAATGTTTTCAACAAATTCAATGAGTCATTTTCAACAATTCATTTTTACAATTCACTCAGGAACTTGAAAATGATTCGACGTTACATTTTCTTGACGTAAAACTCATTAATAGAGGCGGTGTATGTTATACAGACTGGTACAGAAAAGATAGTTGGTCCGGGAGATACATTAATTTTAATTCGCATGTTTCTCTTAATATAAAAATTTCTACCATTCTAAATCTTGTAGATCACGCTATTTTATTATCTGATCCTCTGTTTTATGATACAAACATAAAATTAGTTAAAACGATCCTACTTGGCAATAATTTTCCATATAAGTTAATTTGTCCAATTATTAAAAATAGAGTCGCAAAATTACTTGAACCTTTTGATAAGAAACCGGAAGATCTTGGCAAAACAAGTGTTTCTGAAAAAACTTTTTACATTAATTTTCCATATATTGACAATAGTTTTAACCAATTATCAAAAAGACTTTTCAAAAAACATAATATTCATATTACTTTTTCTTCATTAAAACAATTAAAATTTTTATATTCCAACATTAAAGATGAAACTCCTTTAACAAAAAAGAAAGATATAGTTTATAAAGTAAATTGTTTGGATTGTAATTGTTCTTATATTGGCCAGACTTGCCAGAACTTAGAAAAAAGACTCAGGCAACATGAATTACAATGTGAAAAAATAGATAACAAAAAATTTAAAAGTACACTTGTGGATCATGCTAGTATCAACAACCATAAGTTTGATTTTGACAATCCCCAAATCTTATTCCATGAGAAAGACGTATTTAAACGAAGCATGGCAGAATCAATGTTAATAGTTCGGACTAACAATAGCATAAATTTGAGAACCGACACAAATATTTTACATGACACTTATATAAACATTATTAATAATTTATAATTTTTTCATTTATCTTATTCTTTTCAATAAATTAATCTGTTTTTTTTTATATTTATCGATTTTTGTATGCGAGCGCCTTCCTTTGTTTACATTTTAATGTTACCCATCCTGCCTCCGTTAGATACTTCAGTTTTGTTTCAAATAATTCTGTAATGTCACATGTCAGTCAGTAGTGTCAAGCATTGATTGAAACAATTGTCACTTGCCAATGCAAGGTATAGTTGATGTTTTATATTAAAAAGTCCAAATTTAGTTTTAAATAAAATATTAAAAAGAATGTTTAGTAATAAATAACTGTTATTGAAATTACACTGATGATGAGGCACACCTTAGTCTCGAAACGTTTGTAATAATAAAATAAAGTTGTGATAAAAAAATCTGAGTGCTGTTTTGTTCATATTAAACAATTAATATTCGTTCCACTCATATCATAAAATTCTATATATATATATATATATATATATATATATATATATATACTGGCATACCCTGCCATGCGTTGCCGCGGCATTTATTAGAATTCACCTGATTAAATTTGAATCCGTTTGACAACCAACATTTCAATCCTTTTTTTTAAATAAATTATACCAATCCAAAAATAAATGGAATGCGAATTGAAGATTGAAAATGATTGATCAACCAACAGTTCAATACTATGGATTAATTTTTTTTTTCAAGCAAATATTAATGATAAAAATTAAATTATTAAAGTTCAGAATAAAAAAGCACATTACATGTTATACCCTATATGGTATTACAACCCATTTTTCTTGCTAACATTTCAACATGTTCTATGATAATTAATGGGGCACTTGCTCTATAGCCCTTAATATTTTGTTGGAGAAGTATCCAGAAATATCTGATTTTTAACACTCATCGTTTTTACTATATTTTTTCCCAATTTGCGATTGTCAAACGAATTACTTGTTTAATTATAATATAAATTTTTGATTCCGACATTAAATTGATATTCTGTAGAATCCGAGTCAAAATCTATCAAAAGTGTGTTTTTTGGCACTTTTTTATTATTTCTTTTAAATTTTTTCACTATAAAATAATTGATAATTAATTATTAAAATTATAATATTTGTAGTATAAATATAGATTTATACTATCTATTTTGGCATAGCATATTCTCCGTTTTTTAACATTTATTTATTTGTTTTTAATTTATTTGAAATTAGTAAATTTCTAAAAATAAAAATAAAATATGCATTAAATGATATTGACAATAAATAATACGTCGCTCTAATTTTATAAATATTATTTGTTACATTGTTGCTTGATGGGTATGAAATTGTAATGAAAAACATTCTTTCTGACATACAGATAAAACTGGTCATAAATTTCAAACTTATTTGATATATATATATATATATATATATATATATATACATATATATATATATATATATATATATATATATATACATGAATATATGATACAAATATATATTCGTACAAAACAATTTGCGGCCCATTTGACGGAATTAAAAATATGAATAGAATACCAATTCTTTATGTGCAATATCATTCAACAAGTCCATACATACATTACTGCAATAAATATAAATATCTAAATATTAATAAGTAGAGATAAACATATCAAACCAGAACAGCAACACTATTATTAGATAAAAAGGGAAATTTAATTATCAAAGAACATATAACCAATATTTTATATCAAAAACTGACCCTGAAAACATCTTGCCTAATAGACAAAACGAGAATGCTTCATCCGTCAAAATCAAAACTGAAATGTCATCATTCATTTTATTCAGATCATTTATAAATATTTTCTACGTTTTAGTGATATAGTATGTCCTCGTTTTTACTAAAAAAAATACAATATACTTTTATACATTTATATATATATATATATATATATATATATATATATATATATATATATTAACTATTTGAAAATTGCAAAAATGACAAATTTTCGTTCGAATTATTCAAGACAATCTAAATAGAAATTGTATATTCATTAAAAATTGAAATTGATAATAACTCTAGTTATATATAATTAGCGTGTACACTGAATGACTAAATATTTTCTTAAACTAAATCTTTGGTTTTTAAGATGTTTTAGTATCATCTGCAATCTTCTGCTGGTTTGTGTGTAATTATTAAACTTGCTGGACAAATTTATGAAACAAAAAGTTTTAATAATCTTAAGTATTTTATGAAAAGATTTATGACACAAAAGCTTTACATCATTTTTACAACCATATTTTAGATTTTATTTATTTAATTTTTATTATTTTATTATTATTATTTAGCATATTTATATAAATTTAAATATAAAAAAAATATGATTAAAATGGATTTTTTGTTTTTAGTATGTGGCAAAAATAGTTATTCAGTATATATTTTTACCGATTTTATTAATTCTATGAGCTATCATAAGGCATGAATACATAATATAATACTAATTGTAAGTTAATATGAACATGAACAATAATACATCAGTGTGTTGCTACAAATGTTAAAAAAAATGTTAGTAAAATATACATAAGTACTATATTGAATTTTACAGCCCACAAATTATTTATTATGTTCTTACTTTAATTTCTCGTAAACTTTACGATGATACTCTAATAACTATGATCGTTGGGCAAATTATGATTGTCACTTAAATTTCTTAGTGATGCACAGGCGACGGTTTTCCTAATCAAACTAACGGAATTCACAAGTTTCATAACAAACTTTGCAGACATACGTTTTATAGCCAAAAGTCCGAAATATGTACAGGACACAAGCCTGATATGCTAACATAATCACTAACTTTTATTATGGTAATTTAATCATTTAGAAAAATTATTGTAAAATCTCAGGTTTATCCAAACCGAAATTTTTCGTCGGCACTTTTTCAAAATATAAAAGAATACTTTTCGTGAATATTTTTTTAATTTAGAAAATACTGATTGTACTTAACCAAATGAATTTTACCATTTTGTTTTTTGAAAGCAATCAAAATAATTCCCAGTATTAGTTTTGCTGTTGTTTCGTATTTTTACTATCTCGATTTTCTAGAAGACAACCCAATGCTTGTCAATTCTCTTTGTGATGAATTTAACTTTGAAATATTTTTTTTTGGTTTGCATTATAATGTGAAATTTTTTTGTTGCCTCATAGTAGCTTACACGTATTGCAGGATTTAAACTCGCGACCTTGTGGTTATGAATTTTTGATCCGTAAATTTTGTGCACCAAAAAACAAGTTTTATTAAAAAAAATTAAAGCAAATATTCTATAATATTGTATATTTTTTACAGCTTACATTCAGAATTCATTCAGATTACATTCAGAAAGTGATAGACTATAACTTTACAATAACTTATAGTAAAAATTAGTAAGAAATGTAAAATATAGAGTGATATTTTTTACATATCTTTATGTTTCGAGGTTTCTGAACATCTTAAGAAGCTTAAATTTAGTTTAAAGTTTCTTAAAATAAAGATTATGTATGTATATGCGGATACAAATTTTGTCGACGATTTTAAAAGCACTAATCAACCAATTTCATTGATTCAAAAAACATTCGATTCAGAGAGGTTCTGTGGTTTTGGATATCCGAAGGAAAAATAGGCGATTTGGCACTAAAAATGATTATTAAACATATACACTACAAATTATCAAATATATTATAGAGATTTTAATAAAAAGTTCAATATTTGTTTTTATTTTATGTGTTTTTCGTACCAAGATTTATAAGATTTATTTTGTTCAAAGTTTTATAGTTCAAACAAAATGTCGACGACATATTCAACAAACTTGAACGGATTTCAGAATTTTCAAGAAACTAGAATTAAAAAAATTCAAAATTTTCAAAACATTCAAAATTTTCAAAAATGCTAATATTTTTAGAGCATTTAAAAATTTTAAATTGCTGTATGAAAAGTTGCACCAGTTTTTTTCATATCAATGCCATAAACGATATCATGCACCACTAGTTTTATTATTATTATTAAATTAATAAAATGTTAATACTTAATATTTCCAATATAGCTATTTACAATATAGCCATATTTCCATTATGCCTAATATAAATTTTTTAAATATGTAATTTTTAAGACCTGTTTTTTACTTTTTTTATACCATTAATTTTTTTTTTTCAGATTTAATTTGAAGGTGGCTGTGAGTAACAATCGAATTTGGTTGGAATCCTTCAATTTGACCCAGATACAAGAAATATCGCATGAGTTCAAAGTAAGTAAATTTATTTCAAATCCTTTTCATTTGTCGAAATTTAAAATTTGAATACCAGGTTTTTAACATTGAATATTATTTTAACGTAACATTGTAGCGAATCTGTGTTTTTCCTAGAGTTGGTTTCAGTGCCTTATATACATAAAATAAATATCCTGAAACAATATCCGTTTGTCCTTGTTACTTTACCGACCGCGAAAATGTACAACGAAAAGCAAAATGCTGATTGGCGACTTCTAGCCCGTGACGGTAACAATGTGATCAAATGCTACCTCGTTGACAGCCACATGAAAAATATACCATTTACTAAATTATATTTTATTTATCCTCGTGTTTTGTTTTACGCAAATTGAAATATTTAAATAAACTTTAATCTCCGTTGAGTAAGCTTTGAAAACTACAAAAAAATCGACAATGACTTTCTCAACTTTGCGAAGAAGAAGGTTACGTATTTTCCTGAAAAAGCGATTTGGTAATGTTTTTTAGTTGTTATGAGTCATTGTAAATCATTTGATATTAAAATTGTAAAAAGTATGTGTATGAGTTTTCATTGACGTTTTCTTAAAAACAGCTGTACCGAGTTCAAAAATTTAACAGCCACTTGATAGAACTCTATAAGGACTAGCGTATTGGAAGACTATCGGCTGAGCCGTTTCTTTAGACTTAAAAAGTGTAAAATTTTCTGTCAACGTTTTTGCTACAAAAATGAACTGATTTTGAAAATTAAAAAACGTTTCGAAGAATATTAGTTGATGAACTGTGTCCTTCCTTTATAATTAATTGACGAAAAATATTTTTCGATAATGTTAAGGAAACTTTGTGTGATTTGAGTTTATGGTCTATTCGAGCATTCCAAAATATTAATAGGTCTACGTAAAGTAGTTTTATTTAAAACTTATTACAGTTGTAAATAATGGATTGTGCCATTATAATGGCACCTTATATGTCCTATAGGATACAAGAAAACGGCTCGGTAGATTTTTACCTAAAACTGATCAGTATTATTCCCAACTAATATCTTTCGAACAGTTTTTGATTTTTCAAAATCGATTCGGTAGCATGAGCTTAAATGTGGACAAAAAGTTTAACACTTTTTTCAAAATTACAAAGAAACGGCTTGGCAGATCGTCGCACAAAACTGAGAAAAGATAGTCTACATCAAAATACATCGATTGGGTTTTAAATTTTTGAAATCGTTTCAGGCGTTTTTAGGCAAACGTCGATGAAAGTTCTAATTTTGACAAACGCCAAAAAAACGATACTAATTTTTTATAACTTTAACGAATTTTTGAAATTAAACGTCTTGTAGGACCGTAGTATTTTAGTATGATCTATAAGACTATTGTATATCTACCGTCAAAAAAAAATCATACTAAGAGATAAAACAATGAAATGCATTTCAAAATTTAAAGTTTGTAATAATCTATTTTAATTTTGCGTCGTTATTTTTTTCCAGCATATCCATCATATAATCTCATTACTTTGCTTTGATGTAAATGAATAACAAAATGCTTCCAGTTTTATTTTCATCATTTCTGCATGGAGATGTTTTTACCACGAAATATAAAAATAATTCATTAAAAAGTAGCATTATTGACATTTCTATAACTGCAAAAATAATATTATTTTTTGTAGCAAATGTGAATTTTTTGTACTACATGTTGAATGGATTTTAATGTAAAAATTATGCTTATGGCTATAATTAAAAAAAAATGTTAATAATGTATGTTCGCATTTTTCAGACCAAATTACGTACAAAACAGTTAGTAAATTACAGTTTTGAACATAAATGAAATAGTTTATTATAAATAATTAATTCATAATCAGAAGGTGTATCAAACATATTTTCTTAGTCGTAAACAACTTTAAAAAAATTAAAAAACTGAATATATCATTAATAATTAGATGGATTATTTAACCATTTCAATATGAATTTAATCATGGTTCAGGTTGTTAATATCAAAAATAACTTGAGGTTGTATTACTAAATTAAAATAAAGGATGTTAGGACTAAAGAATTAGAATTGTGTTTCATCCAAAAATATAAACGTTTTAGTGACAGAATAAGAGCTATTGAAAACTTATTTTATATTTTAGAGTATCGTATTTAAAGTTTAAAAAATTATTTTTCAGTATTTTTAACGTATATCTTAAAGAAACTATTCTGTTCTAAAAAAATATGATTCATAATTATTTGAGCAAATTTATCCATTGAAGCTTGCAAGTTGCACCTTTAGCATTTTGTTACAGCAATGTCTATATATTTTATTTGGCAAATTATATTTATTCTGCGTATTTCAATCTCATTATATTATTTCTAGTACATTTATACTCTAGAAAAATTTATTATTCTATTCCAAATATTATTAGTAATTTGTGCAAACAAATGTAAACACAGAAGACCAGAAGTCGCATCATTACAGCAAATTCAATATATTTATTAAAAAATTTATGATTTTTCAGAAATAGGCTTGACATATTTAGACCTGGTACCAGCAAAAGCTTTTAAAATTTAAACAAAAATTGTCATTAGCTATTTCCAAAAGTGTTCCAATTTGGTTTTACTTATTATTCGAAATACTTCATCTAGAAAAAAGTATATATCGTATTCAAGCAGGTTGCTCTGTTTACAGCTTTTAGAAATTTCTTCAAACCTATTTATTTTAACCTGTGGATTTGTGGTTTGTGTTGGGACTTTGAATTACCTCCTAGTTTTCCTACTGAGTATAACTTTTTGTCAGTACTTTAGTTTGTATAGCATGTTTTCTCGTTTAAAAAAGAAAGTGTAAATATTAGCAGATTGTATGATTGTATTGAAAAGGTTTGATATCCATAAATTACAATACGGTAAAATAATTTTTCAAAATGATTCTAAACAAAACAAAATACCTTATCAATAAGATACAAATACAAATAATAAGATGGCAGCTCACTGCCATTTATTTATAGTTAAAAGTTTTATTTCAAATTATACGATAAAACATTTTATAATAAAACATATGTATGATAAAAATATACACAAAAAATGTTAATTGAATATGTATAAAACAAATATTCATTTTGAGACAAAGCATTTCTAAAAAATCTTGAGCTCTATCTTCACTCAAATAAGTGGGTTTTGCAAATATCTCTATAATGTTTGTTTTTGAGTTTAAGTGACTAGTCTGTGGACTTCCTTAACAAAATGAAATGGGCTCTACAAATTTCTCTAAACTGTTTTTCTCTGGCTCTTTGTTCTGAAGATGACTACTTTTACCAAAAAGAAATTGTCAGTAAAATGATTTCTAAATTGCATGTATTAGAATTTCAGAATTTTTGGAGATTTGGATCTCTGCTTTTATCAAAAGTAAATTAAATATATAAGTGTTTCAAAACTGTCTGCCTTTGAATTTTTGAAGTTAAAATGATCATTGTTTATATAATGCTTGCTTTTGGCTTCTTTCTCATAGTATTTCCGAAAGTGCTGAACATCTACTTCTACTAAAAAGCAATGAATTTTACAAATGTCTCTAAAATGTGCAATTTTAGCATTTTGCAGTATCATTGAAAACGCTAGACCCTTACTATTACCTAAGCGAAATGGACTCTACAAATGTTCTCAAAATAGCAACATTTTATTCATTTTCTTGTATCATCACCAAAAAGAAATAGAATCGACAAATTCCTAAATTATGTTTTTGAGCTTCATGTCTTAATATCTCTGAAGATACTGGGCCTCGTAACTTTACCAAAATAGATAGACACTACATGATAACCACAGTTTTACATGATTGTTTTTGATCCGCCTTAATTAGATCAGCAGATCTTCATACATAAAGCACACATACATTTTTTCTAAAGAGAATGCCAACACGACAAGTAAATCTTGAAACGTAAGGATATTAAAAAAAAATATTATCAATTTCTTTGCAATTTCAATAACTTACCCAAATGCATATTAATAACATGTAAGCTAAAACAATTTCGTTGACAAAATTTTATTGAGTTTTTCAATAAACTGCACTCTTATCCGTGTCTACGCCAACAGACCACTTAGTGATGGAAGCGAATACGCGTTCGGATCGCATAAAATGAGTATGATACAGGTTTTATTATCCTTTATTACTTCACTTTTACATAACATAGAGTTTATGATATAATACATCGAGTTGTGCCGTTATAGAACAGAGTATTATAAGTTATAACCCGCAAAAGCGTGCAGGAGCAACGCCTAGGCGATGTTCTTCGAGAAAAAAACTGTTTATCATTCGCCGCATTATTACGCACCATTAGATCAAATATCAGATCAGAAGGCAGAAAGTTCACGTGGATAAAACCTTTTTTAAAAACAAATTTATTTGTGATATTATATTTTATTTTCGTACTGATTGTGAGTAAATGCACTAGCAAAAATCATGTCAATTTTAGTTTTTTGTATTTTTACTAGAAGTTTTTCAATTATAATATTATCAAGTATTTTATCATTTTACAATCCTGATTAAATACGCTAACTTTTGATGAAACTTTCCAACTCACTTTAGTACATTTTATAAAGGAATTCTTTTCAAACTAGGCCAATTTAAAAAAAAATTATAGGTTAACAAAAAGTTTTAAGTCTTGAATACTTGTGGCAATTGCTTTATTTTTTTACTGTGGTCCTAGAAATATTATTTACGATTCTAATGTACAAAATTAATAAAAATTATTCATAATAACTGAAATACCTTCATAATTTTACCAAAGCTCTAGGTTACACTTAAAATCTCAAATCTTTCAAACAATGTGATATAATTTTTCTATTTTTTTCAGGAAAAATTGGACATTAATTTCTAATTATATATATCGCATTTAATTAAGATATTTTATTAATCTTTTATACATATACTTTTAAAACCTCCTTTCTGCTAAAATTTTAATGAACTTGAATTATCCGTGAGTTATATTATATTGGAATTTGTTAAATCATGAACCCTATAGGCATGAAAATTTTATTAGAATTGACAAAAAAAATCAATAAGTAATTACAAAAAATAGACAACTAATCTTTACTAAGAACTAATAAGAATGATTCTCAACTGATATCTAACGAACCGTATTTGAATTTTTACAATTTGTTCATAAATTTTGTATGGTAGGGTAAGTTACAGTAATCGCAAAAAATCGAAAATAAAATTTTTATATATCTTTACGTTTCAAAGGATTCTGAACATTTTGGCATACTTCAGAAAAAATGTATATATGTGTGTGTATATGGGTGTGTGCGTGTGTATGTGTGTGCGGATACAAATTTTCGTCAACGATTTTGGGAACACCGATGAACCTATTTGAAAAATTCAAAAATAATCGATCCGTATTCATAAGGAGACGCGCTGATTAGTTTTTGGCAAAGACAGGTATAGCCATTACCATTTTTTTTTTCAAAAATTAAAAAATTCTCAAAAATCTACTTGTTTCAAAGTTTAAAATTTTTTTTAACTTTTTTAAAAATAATATTTTTTGGTACGGGAAGTTCCAGCAATTTGCATTAAGGCACGATATCATACACCACTAGTTTCATATATAAATTTTTACCATTTACAAGAGACAATGTTTGGTTCTGATGTCCATTTATAAAAATAATGTATACATGTTTACACTAATAGTGAAACAAATTATAGTTTTTGTAAGTTTGCAGTTCTAACAGTGCAAAAATATGATCATAATATTTTCAAGAATAATATATTTACAATCTTTTGATTTGTGAATAATTGTACCATACTGGAAATCCATTTTTTACCATCAATCAGAACAATGTTCGTTTTTACTAGATGCAGCAATGTCGGGTAAGGGCTATTTTCAGTTGAAAATATAATGCAATCTATATTTCCAAGTGAACATCGATGTCACTACTGCTTGACATCAGGCTGCTCGACGCGAGTATCGAACACGAGGTCTTTGAATCAAATTCCGTCGCTCTGACCGCTCACCTGGCAATCGGAGTAAAAACAAACGCTATTTTCAAAATAAGTATTTCAGAACTAGATAAGTTTCATCTTTACGATTTTTGTCGAATATAAAATAAAATATTTATAAGATATAATTTTTAAAAATATTAGTAAACAATGTAGTAAAAAATAAGTACAGCTAAGTTAACAGTGAACTAAAAAATGATCAATTATTTAAACTAATTTATAGCAAACCCTGTATTCTATATTTTTATCAAAATGAAATAAACGACAGTACACCTTGATTATAGGAGATAACACAAACTTGCATAATATGCCACTAAATGAAACTCCATAAGACCACAAATATCGCCGAGTAGACTTTATTATCCATTATCCGGATTATCCGGTCATTATTTTATCCGGACTCGTATATTCCTAGGTAAGGGATTATACATATGTTTATTTCCATGTACGAATCTAAAGTGATGCTTTCAGCGTAACTCGCAGACCGACTCGGGTGCATATAGATTAATTTATTTAAACTAACAAATCTTCGAAATTACCTAACTTAGCAAAACTACTATCGCCAACTTTAGCAAATCTTGCATCACTTCGTAATGTGTACTTTAGAATTAACGGTGTAGATTTTATATTTAGCACGCTTAACGAACATTTTGCAAAATGAATTTCCTTATTGAAAGGAATTAAATATTTGCTTTAAATTATCTCGCTATATACAATTAATAAGAGCTTCGGATATATCAAAAGATTTGGGAAATTTACTACTGCTATAAGCTGCAAAATTAGCTCGGCATCACGTAATAAGTTTTGTAAATTATGTGCTCGTAAGTTTCAACAAATTTTGATAAAATTATTTTAATTGGTTTGTTTGATACATTATATACTTACTTAGTGGTCAAGCACTAGTGACATTTTTAATTTAAAATATAGATATAAATATGTTTTTAAGTGAAAATTTTCTAACGCAGCTTTACTGTACCAACAAAAAGCTTATCAGCATCGAATAAAAAGTCGAACTATATTTTCGATAAAAAAAATTTAAAGCTTTTTTTACAAAATATTAAATCGAATATCTCCTCTGTCCATGATAGGTTTAGCCAAAGAGACTTGCAGCTATGGTTTAAAATTATTCATAGTTAAAATTCACCAATCGACACTTGTAGCATTGCCAAAATATATTATACTGGAGCTAGGGGATTATTTGTGACAGTGTTTTCTACGAAATAAAGATAGATAAATGCTTATCTATTATTCCTCTACCAAATCGAGTAAAAATAATTCCAATACTATTTCTCAATATTTCACAATTATTCTGTCTTAGAAAACCATGTGTTTGGGGCTAGTTGTAACATCTACCGGGGCAAGTAGTAACGGCATAAAACAACAATAATACTTCTGATAATTTACTTTTTTTAAAACCCTTTTTAAAAAAAAAGTAGTTTTGCCAACATATATTATACTTGAGTTAGGGTATTATTGTAACAGTTTTTTTCTGCGATATAAAGATAGATAGACGCTTTAACTATGCATCTACCAAATCGAGTGAAAATAATTCCAATACTGTTTCTCAATATTTCACAATTATTCCCCGTGTTTGGGGCTAGTTGCAACATCTACCGGAGCAAGTAGTAACGGCCAAAAACGACAATAATGCTTCTGATAATTTACTCTTAACTAATTTTAAAAAATGAATGGTTTCAAAGCAATTTTTTTCTTACAACAACGCAAACGATAATTAATACAAATCAAATTTATAATGACTTCAGTAATATAATTTTTTATCATGAATCAACGTGAACTACAGAAATTCTCTTAATACAAGAGAAGATATATTATCTCATTTAACACAATTTACTTGTGTCCACATCTTACAAACTATAAATTTCACCAAATTTACTTAAATCTGCACATACTACTACTATAATTACAACTTTCCCCATTGTTTTGTTTCAAAATTCAAGTGTGATCATCTTCACATCAGTAATTGAAACAATTTAGCAATTACAAAAATTGTTAGACGTTATAAAATATTGATGAATCTAAAACGAAATAATATATAAATAAAATTTAAAATTAGTCGATAATAATAACACCAAACAAAATTTTATGATAGATCAATTTTATATTGCCAGCCAAAAATGACGCACCTGCACAATTTCGTTTACTGCTTCGGCCTGCGGGACAGTAGCTTTGGCAATATTATGCAGGACGATTTATATGTTCAATCGAGACAAAAAATAGTTTGATATCGTTTAAGATTCTATTGAAAAATGCTCCTCTACAGAAAAAATAGATTTTCAGTGATTTTTTTTATAAATTCAAGTAGTATCAATTATCTGCAATTTGCCTTTTGCAATTTGCTTTTTTAACTTTATCCATGGTTAGAAGATATTTTATAGAGATTTTAATAATGTGTAATTGAAGTATATCGGAAACATAATGAACATGAGAAGTAAATTATCCGGGTTTGCTCGTTCGATTTCAGCTACCGGCAAAGCTCTACATCAGGCAGCTTTTATGTCAAATTTTTACTTGAGGTTATAAACCTCAAATATAGCTAGCCTCAAGTGAAAATCGCATCTTGTGGGTATAGCTGCAAATATATTATATAGTAAAAATATCAGCAAATACTTCGAGTATAGTTAGTCACAACTGGATTGGACAACTACTGGGTTGCAATCCATTCAAAAATCCATATAGTAATGTCAAAACCTAAATATCCTAGTTTGACAGATTGTAATTAAAAGTATAAAAAAAATCCTGCAAAAAAATTTCGACTATTTCAAAACCACTATCGACACCCTATTCTATCTGCATTTGCCACAGGGTCATGCAACTGCCGTTTCAACTTTATCCATAGTTAAAATTCGCCAATCGGCAATCGTAGTATATCCGAAATATAATTTTCCGTTCGACACAATTCTATTAACAGCAACTCCCAAATTCCGAGTTTGCCGCAGGCTTAAGCGATCGTTCACGTGAGTTCGCAAATTGCGGTATTGTTTACGCGGTAACAAAGTTTTGTCCCGAGCTTACCGCAACAGGTGAAACGCGCATTCATCATTGAGAATGTATCGATGTAAGCGGACGGGGAATGGAGGTTTTAGGATAAAATACAGTATATATGGGTATATTTTATATATAGATTTGAATATGTTTTTGTTAAATCGATACTGCGTCTTTCGTATATTCTCAATTGGTGTTTTGGTGTAAAAGCTTTTTTGCCAATTTGCGATCACTGATAGGTAGGATAGAGCGCGGCTTAAAGGTCCACGGGTAAAAAAAATATATACCACCGGTATCTCAAAAATAACTAAAGTTAATTTTTTTTAAAAAACTTTATTTTACCTAATATAGTGTAATTAACTATGATACTTTCATTTTGTTATATGTTATTGTTTTTTCTCTTTTATTTTTAGTTTTTTGTTTATGATATTTTAATTGGCTCTAGCAGATACGCTACTGGGGTAAAATACTATTTTGTGATCAACTTCGTTTTATCATATACCTGTCAGCATTCTCTGCTTAATGTTATGATATATACAGATTGAAGAATCAAATTGAATGAAAAAAATATTTGAAAGTAGAGAGAAAAATATGTATAACTAGCTATCACCTTGATTTTTACGACGTCGAGACTATCGGAAGATAAACGGCAATGTTTGAAAATCTATAGCAAAAGTATTTTCTCTCGTCGTTAGTTTTTTAGGTTGTGAGCATTGTGGTTTAGTCGAAACCTTACGATAATTTTTTGGTATATGTTATTTAATTGTTTTGTAAGATGTATTGATAATTCTAAGTCAGATTCAACCGTTTTTTATATAACTTCTATAAAAGCTTACACGTGGCTGGGGTAAAAAGGAGCAACTGTATCTGAAACAAATGTGCATACCGGACAAAGGTGTAAATAATAAAAAATAGTAAACAAATAAGTAAATTAAATTAAAAGGCAGTTAAATTAAATAAATAGTTATTTCAACACTGCTCATGTATATTTCTGACAAAATACAAGATTAAGGTTATTTACAGTAATCTCTGTAAAAATGCATCAATGAATTAATATTTTGCATTGGTTGAATTATGCTGCTATTGTTTCGTAAAATCCTTTTGAGGTTGAAAATAAGAATAAGATCTGTTTAATAATATAATAAACCAATGGATAAATAAAACATAACAATATTATTATGTGATTTTATGTAAAAATTAAATATAATTCATTATTAATCTATACATCTGTTCAAAATTGTGGATTAATGATACTAAATGATTAATGAACTCTACACGGTTGTATTAATTAGATTGCAAGTTAAATAATATATTCTATATCAAAAATTGGATAAGCTGCAATTTTAATTAACTAATAACATGCTAAGTATGTATTAGAATATATTCAAAGAATGGATAATGTAATATATAATGAAATTCATTGAAAAAACCTAATAAAACTCATGCACTTCAATTTAATAATTAATTTTTTGGAAACATGGTTGAAACTTGATTCACTTGAATTTAATCCTTTTCAAAATACATATTCATTCAAATGTTGCCTTATCGAGAAGTTAATAGTACTCTTGAATTTAAAGACGTGGTTAAACATTTCACTAAAGTAATAAAACTAACTAAATCTTTCCACATGGGGTATGATTACACCGAAAGGAAAAACTGAGTAGTAAGGTATCATGAGTGTTCTTGAATTTGAAAAATAAGATAATTCATTCCTTTAAAGTAATGAAACTAATTAAATCCTGTGACATGCAGTAGTAGTATACTGAGAGGTTAAGGGTAGGAAATTGTGATTGTAATAAGCACTTACAGAACAGAAGTGTCAATAAACAGAACAGTAATTCAGTATTTTCACGTAGACAAATGTTCAAATTACAATATAATTTACTTTCGCTCAGCTAAATGTTTTTATTTTTAATTTTAATTTTATTCAGCAATTTGTATATATAGGGGGAAGTCCCCGAGTGCCGGACACCTAAGGTTATTTATAAATAAATCAAAAAATACTTTACGAAATGTTTATTAAATTTATTAGGTTAGATAACAAATTTGAAAATCAATCTAAATTAACAAAAACGCAATATTTGCTAAAAAATAATTAATACTATCAATCAAACTTTGATAACAAAAAATAAGATTTTACAAAGTGGCACCTAGTACCGGATATTTCAAAATAACCAGCATTGAACACATATGTAGCCATCTCCATACTCTGGAATGTCTGCATATTTGTGTTTGAAGAATATTCTTGGATATTGCAAACAAAAATCACTAATTATCCACCCTTTTGATTGGGCCACACCGATACTCTCAGCTGGATCATTCATCATAAAATTTTCATTCTTTGACTAGGAAATACGAAAAAGGAGGGTATGTAGTGACCGTTAGCGCTATAGCACTCATACAGGACAAAATTAAATAGTTAGAATAAATTACGTAAATTCTCACAAGTAATATCAATATGTTTACTGTCCGGCGCTAAGGGACGACTTAGTGTCCGGTGCTAAGGGACAGACATTTTCGTTTATTTGGTGGTACCTACTAAAAGTGTAATATTTATATAATATTCTACCATTTTACGGATAACAATCAAGTACTACTTTTATCTTTGAATGTCACTCAAATATAAATGCATGAATACACTATAATTACTTCAATTGATATTTAGATGACGCCGTGATTTTGTGCCTAAAACGAAAAAGGTTGCTCCCGCCGTGGCCGTGTGCGTCACAGGTGAGTCTTGGCCCGTGATCCTGCACCAGTGTGCCCACCGCGCCCCGTTCGCTTGTATTTTGAAATAAAAGATTTATACTCGCTTAAATTTAGTTAAATAGAGTGTCCGGCATTAGGTGCCGTCCGGACTTCTCCCTTAGCGTGAAAGATAGAAGTTTGAATAATAAAAATTGATATATAAACAATATAGGAGTAAATTAAATATGTCGCTCTCTTACCACCGACCTGCCTGCGGGTAGAGCACCAATTATAATAATAAGTTAAGTTCCACATATTATGCATTAATGTACTTTCCGAGATCTATAGAAAACTTTCTAATATCGAAATTTCTACTTCGTTGATCAACACCTTTTCTCACTTGGAATTTCCGTCGAATGCATACCTTGGTATTCTGCTTATGCATTAATCTAACTCCGGCGGAGCATTAATCGTGCCGATTACTTTTCGTTTGGCTTGGCGTGCGCAAATACGTCGAAAACTTCTCCGACATTTGTTTGCATAATTCGTTTCTGATCAAATTGCGAAGCTGAGTGGATTGTTGTCATGCAAGCGAGCTAGTAGAAAAACAAAGAAAAAATATCATTAATTAATGGCAATGTCTACTGCAGAAATACCATACGTGCTGATTGGAGCGAATACTTGGAAATTATTTCAAACAGTGAGAAATGGAAATGAATGCTGTTTGAAAAAAAAAAACTAAGTGTATTGTGATGCTTGCTTATAACGAAGAGATATACACCAATTGTTATTCAACATTAGATTTACGGACTGATCCAATTTGACTCATAATCAGTTAAAATATAATCACTTAATTCAGGTAAAAATTTAATATTATTTTTTCAAACATGTGAACGTGCATTACTCTTTCTCGCCCCCATCATTTCGCTTTAAAGAATGTGGAATACCTATTTTTACGGTGTGAGCCAATTTAAATCGCAGAATGGTTTAATTGTTTTGGCCAGAAAAACTGATTCATAAAAGTAATTAACTTCCCGTAGGGTAAGTTATTGTAATCGTCCAAAAATCGAAATTGAGAATTTTTACTTTTCTTTGCGTTTTGAAGGTTTCTAAACATTTGGGCATACCTCAGAAAAATGGATGTGTATGTACGTATGGATACAATTTTTTGTCCACGCTTTCGGGCGCACGAATCAACCGATTTGAATGGTTCAAAGAACATTCGATTTCTATTGATAGAGAGATGTGCTGATTAGTGTTTGGAAAAGGCAGGTCCAGCCGTTTCAGATATACGGAGCAAAGAGTGCAAAAAATAAAAATCGAGTTTTTTTGAGAGAACGGAGCATCGAAAATATTTCAGATTTTAATTTTAATTTGGGCTCACTTTAATTCTAAAGCTCACTTATATATTTTAAATAAATAATTTTACAATATAATTCAGTTTATATAATTTTTATAAATATTAGAAAATGTTCCAGCAGTTTTCCTTAAGGCACGATGCCATACACAACTAGTTTTGTATTTGGTATAGTATTTGCTGGAATCAAAAATTATATCTCATACAGAGTTTGTCTTGATTTCAATAATATGGGAAAATTTTTTCGGAGAATAAGTAAGTTTTGTTACACAAACCTGATGCAAACATAGCGATTAATGAACAATTATTACCTACTAAATGACAAATTACGTAGTACATGCCGAATAAACCGGATAAATTTGGCATCAAATTTTGTCTGGAATCCTATGTACAAAGCAAATATCTTGTAAACGGTTTTCCGTACTTGGGCAAGGATGAAATCCGAAGGTCAGACATTTCCTTGAGCGATATTTTAGTAACTAAACTTGAAGAACAATATTTAGAATATAAACAAAATATAATTTATTTACTATATGTGGATATTTGAGTCAGGCATGATCAGGAAACATAAAATCAATAAAACGTCATGACATGTAAAGTTTTATAAATTATTCGATTTTAATACAGTTTTTAAACAGATTAAAAGAGCTTGTTTTGAAATATAATTTTTCCACAACTATTATTTTATTTGCAAAGCGTTACAAAAATAACTACTTTTCTTTGGCACTATACTATGCGACAGCCAAAAAAGTTGCAATGACACGTTTTCTACACAATTATATAGATCTGAGAATTGTATCCTGACCATTTATGAAAGCAGGTCAAAAAAAATACATAAAAAATAAATGCGTGCGGAAGATTACCAATAATTATACTTACATTTTTCTAAACATCCAGATAATTTGGTTTAGGTATTGTTTCATTTATTTTTTATGACGTAATGCTACATGACATATCGTATTGGCAACTGTAGTCTAGAAAACCTATGGATTGCTCTCGAACAAACAAGTAGGCATCCCAAATAATAACAAAAGACACTTTAGAAATATCAATAACAAAAAATACTGAATTTTTTGGAATTAAACTAAATTATGCACAGTCAATAGTATTTTTTTCCTTTACAAAATTTACAAGTAATACATTAAAATACATCTGTGTATTCTGTTTTCGCTGAAGACAATGTGGTTGAGATAAATCGCGTTTGAGATAAAAGGAAAAGACTCATTTTTCAATCAATCCTTGATGAACATCTAAAACATGTTTTAGAACACAGACACTACACTATCGATGGAAAGTGAACTATAGCTCAATCTGAAGATTCCGTCAAGTTTTGCTGCAACATATGCTAATTAGTACCGTTTTTATGGTAAGTGGATGATTTTGTACAGTGGATGATTTTGTACAAGCAAAATTTGCAGCTGAGCACTGTTTGGAAGGAATCCATAAGTGCGAGTGTATGTGTCAAAAATAACATTACATGCGGGTTCCGGTTCTTCAATCAATCCTTGATGAAACATGTCATAGAAAACTGGCACTACACTATTGATGAAAAGTGAACTATAGCTGAATCTGAGAATACCATCACATTTGCGGCAACAAATGCTAATCCTGTTTCAGCCATAGTTTCAGTACACGTTTAATTGACAACGTCTAGGACATCTATATTCACTGTGTCAGTAAATAAAAAGCCAGTAACACTGCAAGATTTGTAGCCAATAGCACAATTACTATCGTTTTTAATGTATGTGGATAATTTTGTACTGCCATATTTGTTATGCACTAAATAAGCAACATTTGCGACTGGGCACTGTTTAGAAGGAATCCATAGATTTGATGAACCTGTGTCAAAAATTACATTAAATGCTGGCGGAGGATTACCAATACTTACACATACATAATACTAAGCATCTAAGTAATTTGATAATGGTTCAGGTATTGTTTCAATATCATATCTGAATAGTAACTGCTCTACTTCCGACCCAACGTCTTGCAATTGCCTACAAACAATTTTAATTTTATGTAATTATCCTCGTATGATATTTCTGCATAACATTATGCTATTAAAGATATTATAATTTTCTGGAACAACATTTTAGAATATTAATAGCACAACATAATAAGCATAACTAAGAGGATTACAATGCTTGTTGAAAAAGATTGAGTCTAATATCTATTGTATAACGATGGCAAAAGAGTTATATTTTAGAAGATAAATAGAACTGTTTGAAACATACGCAATAAATCGGCTTTTGTATCAATATGAAATAATAATTACAACACTATTCTAATAAATTGATTTTATAATTTATTAAATAGTTTATCTTCTTAGCATAATAATACTAGCATAATAATAGTTAAATAATATTTAAATGAAGATAGTCACTCAATATCTTTTAATTTGTAATTGTGCTATTATTAGTTTTGCATTTTGATCATATATTTAATTTGTTGCAGTACTGGCCTGAAGAGCTATTTAAACTTGAAATTGCTTGAAAATTTATTTAAACTTGGCATCACAACTAGGGTTTATACAAAAACCGACATTTCAGAAAACCCGTTTTCGAATATTAATTTTTCTAAAAAAACGGTTTTGACAAAAAAAAAATTTTTTGACTGAATATATTTATTGTTCAATTTTATAGATAGTAAACAAAATTATTTTAGTTTTAATTAGTAGAACTAAAAAATAATTCATAGTTTATCTTGATTAAAAAACTTTGAAAATAATTATTCGTTATTCATGCATCATTTTCACATATAAGAATGGAAAAGGAAAGTTTTTGATTAAATAAAAATAATACATTTTTAAATTAAAAAAATGCATTAAATTAAAAAAAATAAAAAATATTAGATACATGTTGATACATACTTGTTAATATCAATTTTAGTTTTATAAAACAATTAGGCTGAACTCGGGTATTGCCTGTTCCGAGCAATTTTAATTAATTAATTTTAAACATTCTAAAAGTTTTTTTGTTTAATAAAATATGATTTCAAGAAACTGAGAACGTCACAAAATTTTTTGAAATAGAAAATATTCTCATACTTGCGACCAAATTATGCTTAATTCTTTTTAAAGCCTAATACAATAATTCTAAGTTTTTTGTTCTTTAATTTGTGGCTTCTGGGGTATAAAACTCTTTTCTTTACGTTTGAGTAGAGCAAGTTACTTCTTCAAGAAGAAGTCACACTAAATTAAATTAATATATACCCTGGTTTAACAGTCTAAATTAATATATATATCAAATGCTATTGAACCGATATGATTTCAAGAATCAAAACACTTTCATCAATCTTTTAAATTTAGCTATATTTGTCATTTTCCATTTATACAGTAAAAACCGGCTTTTTTCACTGAAAAACCGGTTTTCAAATTCCATAATTTTCGCCAAAAAAACGGTTTTTAAAACCGGTTTTTGAAAACCAACAAACCCTAATCACAACTGCTTGATACCTATGCAGGGAATAATGTGAATTGTAGTTGCCAAAGCTCTCAATCCAGAGCTACAGATAAATTAAAGCATAAAAAATAAAAAGAAACTTGATTTAATTCCTTTGTTCCGAAAATTACTCTTTTGTATGAATTCGTATCCAATCCAATGTAGCACATGGGTATTCCGTGATTTAAAATTCATATAAATCAAACATGTAGTTTCTGTATTAAGTTTTTTCTTTGACGTTGTATAACTTCGTAGTTCTCCATGTTAAGTCATCAAACTTTGTTTCTGCGGCGAACATAAATTGCATGTAACAGGGAATGGTGCAAAAAGTTAGAAAAAAGTGCCACGTTAATGGGCAAAAGTAGTTTTCTCGGTTCTACAGCTGCCGCCGCGTGTGCATACGAGTAGTCTTTGCTCGGAAAATCGGAAAATATCCTCATATGGACGTCTTCTTGAAGACTTGATTAGGCTACTAGAATTTTCATAACACGCTTATAAGAGATAATATTTTTGAAGTTTCCGAAGGAGAAGTTTGTTATCGTCACGAAATTCGACTTGATAATATTATGTTTTCTCAATGTTATGAATCGTTTTACACATTTTTTTCTCTGATGTGTCTGCTCCTATTATAAACCTTTAGATACTTCTTGATGAAAATTGATGAGGATTTGCCTTGTATAGTTTTTCGTGACGCTCAGCCCAACCGATTATTTATATTTTGCATAATACGTGCAAAATGCTTCTCCACAATTCGTGAAACCTCAGAAAGTTTTTTCAAAAATATAAGTTGCAATATAAAAACTAATCGTCCAGTTTAATTTTCAAAGAATTCATGAAACCTTAAATACAGTTTACTATCTTACCACATATTCTATGGACGTCTTCTCAATTAGTTGATTAGGCTATCAGAATTTTCATTTAACTGGTTTATAAAAAAAACTATTTTTTAACTTTCTAATGGAGAAGTTCATGTTATCGTCTCAAAATCCGACTTGATGATTTTATGTTTTCTCGATGACTTAAGACATTTTGAATCGTTTGACACATTGTTTCTCTGCCTTCAAAGCTTTTTGATGAAACTTGATGACGGTTCAAGGCCTTGATTAGTTTTGCGCAACGATGTTCCCAACCAACTTTTTACGATTTGCTTGATAAGTGCAAAATTTTCTCGACAAATCGTTGTCCAATTTTGAAATTTCAGAAATTGTTTCAAAGATGTAAGTTGGAATATAAAAACTAATCGACATGTTTAGTTTTCAAAGAATTTATGAAACTTTGAATGCAGTTCATATTCTTACCAAACATTCTAAAATAATGTAGTCCTACGAAAAGTTGTTTAAATATAGAAAATGTATTAGTAGTTCGAAGTAAAATATCTTCTTATGTAGTTCTTAGAATATACATTGTGTATGTCATAAGCGCAAGAATAGACAAGTGGTTTCGAAATAAATTATAAGAAAATGATATTATTTACACATATCGAGAAGTTTAAGGATGATGCTACTCAGGCCTAGTTTCGTTCTAGTTTATAGTTCAAATGTATCCATGTTTTTATAAGGTTTTAATCGTATAAGTATTTGTATTAATATGTGAAGTAGTTATTGTTATTATATCACAAATAGCAATATAAATAATTTGAAGAACATTCTATTCATATTGATTGAATAAATAATTAATTACATTTCTGTGAAGGCAGATCTAGCCTTCGGAGATGCAGAGCAAAAAGTGCAGTGAATGAGAGAATGGCGCATCCGATTAGAGTGATTCAAAAAGCATATTGCTTGTGTCGACAGTGTTTGTTTAGTCTTGCAAACTTACGAATAGATAAACAACGTCGCCTAAATATAACCTATATAAACCTATAAATACAATAAATGAATTTATAATAATCATTTTAAAATATTCATAACAGTTATTATTACTCATTGATGTAATGTTTAGTTAGCTAATGCTCGCTAATTACTCTACGGAAAGTTCCAGCAATTTGCCTGAAGGCTCAATGCCATGCTTTATATTAAGGCAGAAGTTTTGCTTTATATTTATATTTAGGTCACTAGGATTGAACCCGGGACTACTTTATTCTTTTATCTTAAAAGTCACTTGTGAAAATTTAAACCTTTCACAATGCATTTAACGGACATCTCTTTGTAGATTAAAAAAATCTCATACATTGACTTATTGTAAATACATAATAATACTTTCATACATAACTGAGAGTTTTGAAAACAAAGTGTTCGTGCTGTACGAGATGTTTTGCTGCTCGTTTGCAAGATGCAGGTGAATGCGTTTTGATATCATATTAATTTTATTCGCCCACATATGAAAGACGAAGAAATCATGATATATGATGCCTTCAGGCACGATTTAGTTGCACATAAAGGCAAGAACAAATTCTCGCAAAGGCAAAGATGAATAATATGCACATATTAAGACCCCTTTAGAGAATAGATAATTTTGGTAGAGATACAGGGTAATATTTCAAACTAATACTCCCAAATGTTATAACATTTAATTGCAAATTTAAATTAGAAATTTATAATTTGTGCTGCCGTAGAACGCAAAGTCTTAATGATATTTGCTCCTATTTATATAAAAAAATTATCTCGATACATTTTAAATTAAAAAAACCACATATGAAAGACGAAGAAATCATGATATATGATGCCTTCAGGCACGATTTAGTTGCACATAAAGGCAAGAACAAATTCTCGCAAAGGCAAAGATGAATAATATGCACATATTAAGACCCCTTTAGAGAATAGATAATTTTGGTAGAGATACAGGGTAATATTTCAAACTAATACTCCCAAATGTTATAACATTTAATTGCAAATTTAAATTAGAAATTTATAATTTGTGCTGCCGTAGAACGCAAAGTCTTAATGATATTTGCTCCTATTTATATAAAAAAATTATCTCGATACATTTTAAATTAAAAAAATTAGTTTGATGTAAAATGAATTTATATTTCATTATGTTGATAATTTGAGAATATATTTTAAAATCTAAATAAAATTATTATGGTAGATGTTTTTGGTTAAAGGCAAGCTGATATATGGAAATATATAAAGAAACTTCCTCATATTGAGTAGAGCGGGGCTTAAGGGGGGCGATACATGTAATCGCCTTAATTTTTACCATTTTTTGAGGACTTTTTAAACTGGGAAGGAATGATTGAATTTTTTTGAACTTTTTTAGGGTTATTTATTATATATTAGAATACACAAAAAAAATTTTTTTTAATTTTTTTTTTTAAATGGCTGCCGTAAAAATAAATCTGCCAAGACCCTCTCACTTTTCGTACGGTGATCTGAATTTAAAAAAATTAGTTTGTACGTGTTCATAAAACATATATCTTCTAGTTAAACCAAAAAAAAATTAAAAAAGTCACAAAATCGTAAATTGGCACACCTTAGAAAAAAAAAGTTCGATTTTTCACCTTTTTTTCAATGTTTTTTTTTGGTAAACGGGTTAATTTTTGAAAATTTTTTTGGAATGTTTGAGGTTTAACTAAAAGCTATTACTGTAAAGTAGATGTGTGCAAAATTTCATTGGAATCGGTTGAGAACTTTTTGAGTTATCCCGCCCGCAAATTTTAAAAATGTCGTTTTGAGAAAAACGCGTTTAAAGTTTTGACACAGAAACAGATAAGAGTACAATAGCACTCAAGCGTCGAGTTGAGGCGTCGCACTTAAATGAGTTTTTATTGTATAAATAATGATAATTTTGTTTTGAATATTTACAGGCATATTTTTGAGATGTTATTGTAACGAATTATGAAAAAAAAAATCGATTTTTTTTTTCTTGTTACATGTATCGCCCCCCTTAAGAGTTTGCAAGAAAAAAGGTCCGCCACAGATAACTCTAAACCAACTAATAATAGGAATTTTTTAACAACAACATTTGAAAGTAGAGGGCAAAAGAATATAACCAGAATGATTCTTACCACTTATATATCTATGACTCTTAAGACGCTATTATAAGGATAAAATTAATGTTTGAAAATTCATAACAAAAGTATTTTTTACGTTGTTAGTTTTTTTGCTTGCGAATTAAACAAATCTATTAAAAAAATGTAAATAACATTTTTACCAAAGGCAGGCCGAAGGTTTGAGAGCGCCACAAAAAATGATTTTCTTTCATTCCCTTGTTTTTTATTATTTCCATTATCATTTTATACGATTATTCGCGTAAGTCATCAACCATATCTGCATTAATCTTTTGTCCAGTCTTGTCAGTCCTTCTATTTCTTTTTACCTTTGATGGCCTCATGTAGAAGGCACTCTTTTTGTAGAATGCAGCGCCATCACGTCGAGCGTAGGACGCTTTAAGTATTCTTTCTGAAAGTAAAAATCGGGCGAGAGAAACATCTATATGAACACGGGGGTATTCTAATTTTGTCTAGGATAAGACGTATCAAACAAATGACTATCTGACAATATTCAGTAAAATTCCTAGCCATTTCCTACCTAATTCATCATTGTGTCTTTTCCAGAAATTTGTAACCTGATCTTTTTTACTCACAGGTAAGGTAAAATGGGGCGGCCAGAGGGCTAACAGTTCCAATGTATTTTTCTAATTTTAAACGGATTTCATAAAATAATATCAGCTACATTATTCAACCAATGCAAAATATAAATTTCATGGGTGCATTTTTTACAGAGATAACACTGTAAATAATCTTAATCTGGTATCTTGTGAGAAATAATCATCAGTAATATATAATATATCAGTAGTATACTATTTATTTCATTGTAAAATTGCATTTTAATTAGTACTTACTTTTTTATTTACTATTTTTTACACCTTTGGCAGGGAATTATTGGTCTTTTTTACCCCACCTAGGTGTAGGATTGAGATTATATAAAATAATTGTTGAATCTAGTTTCAATTCCTATCTGATAATATCGTAGCGTTCAACGTGTTGAGGAAATATGTATGTATCTTGGTTGAAATGGTATGTTGGTTTCAAAAATAAAACTTACCCTTGAAGCCAAATTGAATCTTCGTACCCATTCTCTCAAATCTGATTGAAAATTAATTGACAAACAAATATCTTGCCCTCTTAATTAGAAACAGCGAAGAAACAAAGTTCAATAACTAACACAAAAAGTCAATTGTACAAATAAATATTATGAATTACACAATTCACATCGCACATAAAATGTACCTAAATCACATTAGCAAATTAAATAATGCATGTATATGTTGTCTATAAATAATCACAGGTTTAATAAAAATATGTTTTAAAAAGTATTTTGTTATCATACTACACTTATTTCCACAAGTTCCAAATATTGAAAAGTCACAAGCGGCTTCCATTTTGAAAACTTTAACGTCAAAAATTTACAACGAATTGGAAATTATAAATATTCATACTGGATAAATACTTTTCCATTATTTTTGTAGTTAACAGAAACATTTTAAACACATAATTATATTATTGTATTAATTATTGTTTAATATTATAAATAATTAAGCATGCGTAATGTCATTTCACTATTGTGTACTGTAAACAAACATGAAGTATGAACATCAACCTGGAGTTTGAAAAACTGACTTGAAGTTCGTACCGAATTACAAGACTGGTATCTAAAAAGGACAATGTCAAGTTGTACATTTTCAAGAAATTTAAAATATAAATGTATTTTACACTAAAAATATAAACAATCAAGTAATAATAACTGTTTATAATTTAGAATAATTAATTAGAAGAAATAAAAATAGTTTTTAATTTTGTTTGTAGACCGACTTGAAGTATGCGACATTATTTTGACAGCTAAAACAACAGACAAAGTTCGTGTCAATGTCATAAAAAAACTCTATGAAATCAACGTACTTTAAATATTAAATTATTAAACTATTAATAAAATTGAATAAAAATAATACAATTATGTGTTTAAATTACTTCTGATAATTACACAGATATTTGAATACTATTTATAAAGTGTTTGTTTTTGTATACAATTTTGACGTTTGAGTTTTGAAAATGGCGACCGGTTGTGACAATTTAATATTCAAGACTAATTAGTTAAAATAACTTTGAAAATAAGTGTAATATAATAATAAAACAATTATAAGTTGTGTTGTAAGTACAATTTATGTGTGATGAGGGATAATACCGTAAATCTTTAATATTCATGTCTACAATTGACTAATATTTATTGAACTTTGTTTAATCATTTTCTTAATTATTAGAGTAAGACATTTGTTTGCTTATTAATTTGTGATCAGATTTGAGAGGAAGTAATCAAGAATTGGCATCAATGGTGAGTTTTTGTTTTTGCAAATATAGAATTATAATAGATTTATAATATAAAAAAGCTAAAAATAATAATATTATCAAATTATAATGTTTTTGACATATGTTTCATCCAGCCTTATTTTTAATTTCTGTCAGAAAATCCTATTAGCTAAATTTGTTCTCTCGACGTTTTAAGTTATTCTGAATCGTTTGACACGTTATATGAATAATTGAGAATAGTAGTGCGTGCAGTAAACGGAGAGGAAAAAAGGGTATAACCTCTGAATTTTTTTACAGTGCTCCGAGTTGAATGAAATTTTGGAATTAGGTTCATCTTACCCTCAAGTTCAAAAGTGAAAACAATTCGGGTTTTGCCATCACCCCCAGGGGGATGACACCCCTTCTCAATTGTGTAATTACATTTTTTCAAAATAACGGAAATCGATAGAAGAACTAATTATAAGAAAAAATGTCTTCTATAGTTTTTCAAAAAAACTAATACTTTTCAAGTTACTGGCCACTAAAGATTCATATATTTTTGGCGTTTTTCTTCGTTTTTTGCAAATATCTCCTAAAATACACATTTTAACAAAAATCATGTAATGAACAAAATAATGTCAATAAAATTTAATAAATCGGTATTACATAAAGTGTTCTGGGAAAAATATTAAGCAAGATTTGAAAGAGCAAAGTCGTTTTTTATTTCGTTCAAGATTTAGTTGTTGTATTTAAAGCCATCTAGTGTCGAGGTTTTACATTTTATGCATTTCGGTGAAATTGGGTTTTATAGTGCTCAACATAGGCTTTAAAATGAGTGCTGTTACAAGTTTTTTGCGTGTAAAATGAGTGAGCTAGTGAGCTTTTAAATCATATGGTCGAATGAGCGCCATTTCCACCAGAATTAAAGAAATTTACATTCCATCTAGAATTCACTTCATTATAGACATCATGATGGATTCTAGCAGATTCACTACTTTAGTACAAACTCACGATTTTATAAAAACCTTTTTTTCCATTTTTTTAAAAAATTGAAATTATTTTCATTATATCTCAAAAAGAATAAAAGATACGTATAAAAGCATATAGATAAAACTCAAAAGGATCTTTCTGGCTTATTATTGTTTTTTATTTTTTTTTTCACACAAAAATTGACAGAATTATGAATGTTTAAAGACTGCGCGGCCGCGCAAATTGAAACGTTATTTTTAAAAAATGTAATTACACAATTGAGAAGGGGTGTCATACCCCCGGGGGGTGATGGCGCAGCTCGAATTGTTTTCACTTTTGAACTTGAGATTAAGATGAACCAAATTCCAAATTTCATTAAATTCGGAGCACAGTAAAAAAATTCAGACCTAAAACGCTCCGTTTACTGCACTATAGATAGTTAATTTTGAAATTGAAATGTAAAAATCTTGGTGGACATCAAATAAATGGATGAAGATGTTTCTAGGGCATCTTTAACGTTTTGAAATATGATGTATCAAACTAGCTTTTGATTGCTTGAAATCTTAGTAGATATTTCCATCAGTATAATAGTTTTCCTGCTAAGTGTACATTATAAAGACGTAGGCTAGCACAAATTATTCCCAATTTCGATCCCAATCTTGGCCAGCTCGAAATAATTATTTTCACGACGTATCAATGGCTAATAAATAGCACAAAAATAGTGTAGTGTTATATATATATATATATATATATATATATATATAAAATTATTTATTTCTACGTGTGTCTATAATAACGGCGACATGTCAAAGCGATAGGTCTCCAAGGAAATACTGATAAGTAAGGCATAGATCTTTATATTTTGTGGCAAGCAGGTACGATAACAGAATTTATTAGTTGTCCTAGACAACATACATCTTGCACGGGGCGCGATAATCCGGGAATACGACGCGGTAAATCTACCGGTATATCGAAATCTATATAAATACATATATGTATCGATAACGTAGTATAATATGAAAGCACGATGCACAATGGACGGTACTGATATACACATATTGCGGAATATGAAAGGCTACTTTTTATTAAATTCAATGCATATGCTTGATATGGTAATTCATAATCTTTCTAAAAGAAACATATCATGTTTAATTCAGAATCTGTGTCTTGCTAACAACTATGGACAATTTTAATTGCAGCAAATACGCAATAAAAATCTGAAGTGAATTTATGTATTATCATTTTTTTAACTTTTCATAGGATTAGTTATAGTAGTTGCCAAAAAAAGTAAGAATGAAAAAAAAAATCATGTATCTATACGTTTCGGACGTTTCTGAACATTTTGGCATACCGTAAAAAATAGATGTTTGTGTGTGTGTGTGTGTTCGGATACAAATTTGCGTCGACGATTTCGGGAAGGCGAATCAACCAATTTGAATGTTTTGTAAAACATCCGATTTGATAAGGAGACGAGCTCATTAGTTTTTGGCAAAAATAGGTCCAACCATTTCAAAGATATGGGTCAAATAGTTTATTTTCGAACTATAAAATTTTAAAGCTTTTAAACATTAATTTTTGGTACGGGAAGTTCCAGCAATTTGCCTTAAGGCACGATGCCATGTACCACTAGTTTTTTTAAATTTGAAATATGTTTTTAAGATTTAGAAAACTATGTATGTTTCATATATTGGTCAACAAACAAAAAACAAGGTAGTATTTAGAATATTATTAAAAAAAATTTTTTTCATTTATGAAGCAATTGAAAAATACATCACAATTCTAAAAACTATATTGAGAATATCCATTTTAGTTGTAGATCGAAGAAAAAACTTCCAATGATTAAAGTTGCCATACATTTTCTAATCAATTAAAATTTGCTCGATTTTGGTAAATTTTTGGAAAACTTAAATTTTGAAAAAAAAGAGAAGTTGATATATATATATATATATATATATATATATATATATATGTATATATATATATGTATATATATATATATATATATATATATATATGTTGAAAATGTTTAAATTTGATGTTGAAATGTATGATTGATTTCTTGGAGGGCGTAACATCAAGTAAAAAATAAGTAAAGTAAAGATTTTTTAGAACATCTTTATTTTTCCATACGTTTCGACGTAAAATTCTACGTCATCATCAGTGGTTTTGAATTTCTTCGATTATCACTAACACATATTAATATAACTTGTAAAAATTAATAATTAAAGACAAGCACTAAATGTCAGTAATTTCTTTTTTATAAAAAGAATAAAAGATAAAAAGTATTTAATAAATAAAATATTATACATAAATACACGTGTATCCGAGGCCAGTGCCATACAGAATAATGATTATTCTTATTGATTAAGTCGATTATTTCACATATTGGGAAGTTCATGTAACTTGCCTCAAGGCTAAATACCTATACCAACTAGTTTATTTTTAGTTTGAAAGGCTTATATCAGTTTTCAAAATACAAATAGTACATTAGCTACTTTATCAACGAATGCAAAATATAAATTTTATGGGTATATTTTTTACAAATGTAACACAGTATATTACCTTGATCTGGTATTTTGTAACGAATATTCATCAGCAGAGTTGGAATAACTCTGCTAGTGATAAACATATGTCTTGTAGATTTATTTTAAGTTTATTCACTTTTTTATTTACTATTTTATTTTGATTACACCTTTGCCAGGGCAAAGATGCAATTGATCATTTTCACCCCACACACATAAGCTTCTATAGAGATTATATAAAAAATCCTATTGATTCCAACTTAAAATTAACAATACGTCTTATAAAACAATTCAATAGTTTTTATACATTCCCGTTTATCTCCCGATAGCAACATCGTAAGAATCAAGGTGATGGCTTATACATCCTATCCCTCTACTTTCAAATAATGTTGTTAAATTTTTTTTTACATTTTTTATTTTTTGAAATATCGGTGGTGGATCTTTTTACCCTGCGGACTTTCAAGGCACTCAGCAATAATTTTACCTATTTTTAAATAGGTAACTAGTATATTCAAATATACTTTTCATTCTAGTAAACAGAAAACTTCACCGTTGCACGTTCAAAAATCATTGAATTGTATATTTTATCATTATTAAACAAAAACAAAACTTTTTACTATAAATTGTAACACCATAGCTTGTCATTAACTTTTCGAATGAATTAAAAAAAACAACAAAACGGTGGCTATTGCACCGGCATAGTTCAAAACTATTACCACGTCGAGCAGAACAACACAATTGCACGTTAAGTTTTGCGATTGAGTTATATGGATGTAACAGTTTTAAAAACAAACTACAGAAATCGTATAAAAAATACAATACCCCGGGGGCGGCTGTTCGTTGAAAAGTTATCACGCTATACGTCGAAATAAATAATTTACTAAACGTGCGGTTAAATGCGAAATTGAGTTATTTACTAGAAGTTCAGTATTGCTTTCAATGATATTGCTAATTTGTTACAATTGGTTGAATGCTTTTATGCACATACATTTTTTTACTTAAAATTTACGTTTGTTCATACTGTATATATCTCAGTCTGACAAATGGTCTTTTGCAAGGGATCACAGTAAGAAACTTCGTATTGCTTTTAATATTATTACTAATTTATTACATTTGGTTAATTAATTTTATACATAGAGTAAGGTGAGGCACAAAGTTCTAATTTAGTTATAGGCAATTATATTGTGAAAACTAAATTAATAATATCATAACAAATAACACATATCAAACAAACAACTATCTGACTATGTTCAGTAAAACTCCCAGCTACTTCATCATTGTAGAAATGTGTTTGATTTTGCTATTTTTCAAAAATGTATCATCTGGTCCTTTCTACCCCAGATGCAGAGTAAAATGGGACGTTCAGAGGCCAAACAGGTCCAATGTATTATTTTTAATTTTAAAGGGATTTTACGAAGTAATAGCAAAATTTGCCATCAATGGAAAATATAAATTTAATGAGAACTTGTTTAACAAAGACACTATATTTAATGTGAATCTGGTATTGTTATTGCGTTTATACTATTATTTACTATGTTTATTATTAATTTCTATTGCAATAATATTGTTATTTTCTATTGCATTTATACTATTATTTACTATGTTTATTGTATACATCTCTGCCAGGGTAAAATGTTAGTTGGTAATTTTTTACCCTTCCCACAAGTAGGGGGAAGTCCTAGTGGCGGACACCTAAGGTTATTTATAAATAAATCAATTAATATTTATTAAATTATGATTTATGTTAGATAACAAAGTTAGAAATCAATCTAAATTAACAAAACCGCAATCTTTGCTAAAAAATAATTAATACTACCAATCAAACTTTGGTATAAAAAAATATGATTTTAAACAGTGGCACCTAGTACCGGACATTTCAAAATAACCTGCATTGATTTCATATGTAGCCATCTCCACACTCTGGAATGTCTGCATATGTGTCTTTAATAAATATTTTTAGATATTGCAAAAAAATCACTATTCATCCCCCTTTTGGCTGGACCACACCGATGCTCTCAGCTGGTGCATTCACCATAAGCTTTGACTAGGAAATACGAAAAATGGGGGTATGTAGTGACCATTAGCACTCATACAGAACAAAATCAAATAATTGGAATAAATTACGTATATTCTCACAAGAAATATCAATATGTTTACTGTCCGGCACTAAGGGAAGACTAAGTGTCTGGTGCTAAGGGACAGACATTTTCGTTCATTTGATGGCACCTACTAAAAGTGGTTAAAAGATCTAATGATATTTTGCCATTAACACGGATAACAATCAAGTAAAACTTTTATCTTTGCATACCACTCAAATGTAAATGCATAGAATTACTTTCATTGATATTTAGGTGACGCCGTGATTTTGCGCCTAAAACAGAAAAGGGTTGCTCTCGCCGTGGCCGTGTGCGTCACAGGCGAGGCTTGGCGCGTGATCCTGTACATGTGTGCTCCCAGTGCCCCTTTCACTTGTACTTTGAAATGAAAAGATTCATACTTGCTTAAATAATACGTGTAAAATAGAGTGTCCAGTGCTTGGTGCCGTCCGGCATTACGGGACTTTCCCCTAAGCTATCATAAAAGTTATATATCTGTTGAATCTAACAAAATTATTAACACATCCAACGAAATAATTGAACAACGTATATTTAAAAATTATATAAAAGTCTAGTAAACTAAACAACAGTGCTCACAATAAAAAAATAGAACGAAAGAAAGTACTTTTGTTATAGATTTTCAAACATTCCGTATATCTCCTGATATTTACATAAATACACAACTTTTTTCCTCAACTTTAAAATATTGTTGTTTTAAAATTCACTTGTTTTACCGCGGACCTCTAAACTGTGCCCTACCCTAATGCAAAATTGTGTTACAAAACTAGTGTCTGCAAAATCAGTCAAATTTCACATCTAAACTTCTCCGTTGAAAGCTTCAAAACAAAATGCTGTTACTCTAGCAATAAGATAAAAACTGAGAAAAATTATTTTTCTAATGAAAAAAAAAATCCACGAGCAATTATCTTACACGATTAGCAAAGCATAAAAATCGCTTACATGTAAACCATTATGGTTTGCTGAGATAAAGCAGAAGAAAAACATGTATAATAACGGAATGACAAACAAAATAATATTAGCCCAGTAAAAACAATACACTTCAAACAATCTGGCGGTTTATACAAATTCATATCACACATCAGTAACGTACATGTAATCAGGGAAAGCAAACAAATAATTTTAACGCAAATATTATCTCTTGCTTAATATATAGACTCGGCTGACCGAAATTTTTCACACTGCGAAAATAAATTAAAAGGCAAGACAAAAGGGATTTTGTTTTTGTTATTTTATTACCATATAAAATTTGTATGTTTCTGCATGTTATATTCAATTTACGAAATTATATTATTTTATGAATCAAATGTCAGGCATGATTTTTATGAGGTAAAAACAAGAATTGCGGAATTGATACTAAAATGTCAATAACCGTAATTTTTGAGATATGTCATCCGCATTTTATCATGGTAAAGTTCACGAAACAGTCCTTTTGAATTCAAAATAAATACTTGTAAATATTGAGATCAATATTTATATATTGACATTATTTATACGTTATCTACATAATGGCTTCTCTGTGGTTTTGTGGTAGGAGTTTGTTTTTTGGACAGTCTGATATCAAGCAGTGATATAGGATTTTACTTGAAACTATAAATTAAAAATATGTTTATAAGAGAAACTACTTTATAAGAGAAATTAAAGAAAAATACATTAGTTTTGGATGAATTCCAGTAATATTAATAATATGATCAAATATTGATTGGTTTACCGTTTAATACTAATTAATAATTGTAATTTTGTTATACAAAATTAATGACCGCACCAAGTATATTATAATAGTTATTATTAATTTCGCAATGATTTTTATATATATTATTTACTTCATAATATAGTACTTTGTTTCATAATTTTAATTTTTTTTAGGAAACAGCTATTTCCACAAATTTTTGTAATGCTACTATCTAGAATTATGGTTCATACTTTGTCATACTGGCAAAGTTTATACTTACGCCAAAGATCTATCTTGCTAATTCCATGTTTTTGACGATTTAACACCGACATTGAAAAAAGAATAATTCCAGGAATTTTTCCTATGCCTCTAACTAGAATTGTAGTGTATACATATTTTCATCTTTCTGAAGGAGTTTATACCTTTTCCAATAAAACTTTTTTGCTAATTTTATGTTTTCTTTGCCTTTTATGTCGTTGTGAATCATATGAAATCGAAAGGAAAAATAAAACAAAATTGCCAGCAACTTTTCTGGTGGTCTTCACTATAATTAAGGTTTATAAATTTTTTTAACTTTTTGAAAAAGTTTATTCTTTGCCCAAAAAATCTGTTTTGCTAATTTTATGTTTTCTTGACGTTTCAAGTTATTCTGAATTGGTTGACACCAAAATTGATACAAAAATATGTCCTCATGTGAGCCAGAATTTAAATTTAATTAATTAAAAAGCTATTTGTTGATACTGGAAAAATACTTGTGCTGGTTTGTTTTAAACATTGATTGGCCAAGCCGTTTCTTCATTATTATTAGGTAAGTGCAATTTGTTTTGCTAACGTTTTGCCCAAAGTCCTGATCAGATTTTGTAAATTCAAAAGCTGTTCCATGATATAAGTTGAGAATCGTGCTGATCAAGTTTTGTATTGATCTACATGACCGTTTCTTTATAAATAATTATTTATTATTATTTGTAAATAATGGTTTATTTTATATTTTTTCTGAAGATTTCAATAAAATTTTGCATAGTGATAGAATTCATAGACTAAACTAACATTCTTAAATATTATAAATCTATGGAAAGTGGCAAAATTCATTTAAATATAAAATAATGTTCTATGCGCGTTGTGGTTTAATTATAAACATTAATGTCGTTTAATTATAAAATTTAATTATTTCAATTCGGTTCTAACACTGCAAAACCAGCTACTCGGCATACAAATCACTTATATATTACTAGTATCTGAAGTTCGTATTAAGTAAGCAGATTATTTACACATACTAAATGGTAATGCAATATTATAATTTATACACAAAACGCCACTTATAATTTGTTTCTTTTGTCATGTAATCTAGGAACATCTTTCATGCTTTTCATACAAAAAAATATTCTAAAGTGAAAAATTCTCTAAAAACATTTATGTCGCACTCAATATTAAAATAGCACGTACCTAGATGTGTTTGCATTGGCCTAGGTACACACATCGCGAAACTGGATCTATGCAAACGCGTTTGCACCCATATGATATTCTCGCGCAGATGTGATATTTTGTTGCCATTCCCGAAGTACATTAAAGATATCGTCTCGAATTGCATATATCGATCGAAAACACATTGCACTGATAGCTTTCTGATTATGATGATGTACGAATTGAAATTATTGAAAATACGTAAAAGGCTTAGTTTACATGAACCGCGATTTTGTGCGATTAAAGTGTTGAAATTTTATTTAGGTACACGGCGATATGGGATGCTTGCATATAAATGTACTGTAAATACAGTATTACAAGTCGATAAAACCATTTCAGGATAATAGGAATATTAATTTTATTACGCTCATTTGACGATTGAATCGATGATATCATTCTAAAACTTGGTCTATGTGGCATTTAGCTACTTACGTTATTTCAGGTTTAATTTGAAATACAATTTTTGGTTTCATTAAATTATAATTTCCAATTGATATCTTTTGAACAAACTTATAATATCTGTAATTACATTAATAATAAATAATAATGGGTAATACTGTCCTAAGGCAGATTCGTGAGCTAATCTAAATTAAACTCCAACTCGTTTCAGGAAAGTTAGTATGAAAAATCTTTCATTTCACACCGCAGTGTCCAAAATGGGCAATTTTTAACTCGAAACAAATTTTTGATATATTTTCAAGTGAAAATGGACACCGCTACTGCACGATGTCAGGTTGTCTACAGCGGTATTCGAACTCAGAACCCAAGTCAGTGAGCATAGTATTACACGATAGAGCACAGTTACTATATTAATTACATTAAATTTAAATAATACATTTTATTCTACATCAGGTCATAAAAATATGTTTTATGTAAGTGTTAACGTCAAAGGTTATGAGCACGAAGCACAGAATACAATTAACACCATGCTTGTCCTAAGGGCAACCATCATTCTAAGACCAGTTTTTGTAGGCCTATAATATTTAACCATAAACTTTATAACTGTGCAGAGTTTTATTGAAATCGTAAAAAAATTCAACAATCATTTACAAAGAAACGGCGCGATCAATCTTTACCAAAACTAATCAGCACGATTCCCAGCTGCCTTTCAAACGGTTCCTAAATTTTCAAAATTTGTTTAGGATTTTTAGCCGAAAAAGTGATAAAAAAATTTGAACTTCTGCTAATTATAAAGAATGGTGAAGCCGATCGTCAAAACTAATGGACGCAACTTTTAATTAAGTTTTATCAAATGCTTTTTTTTGGTTTTTGAAATCGCAACCGTTTTTTACTCACAACATACATATAGAGGTTTTTTCTAATGTCATGAACCGCCAAGAAAACATGAATCAAGAAAATCGCATTTTCTGATAAAAGCATAAACTTTTTCTTTGTGGACTTAGTAAATACTTTTTTTATTATGGTCTCTATATACATTTTTATATCGTTTTCATAAATACTACTAAAGTAATTAAAGGTAAAATTAATAAAAATTATCTATTACTATTTTGAAGCAAAATCAAAAATGAATGCATAACATTTTCATAGCTTAATAATAGTCATAATTACATTAGTTATGTTGTAATTAAATATTTATGATAGCCATATCACCTATTTAGGTGTAAAAGTAATACTAATTCATTAATAATTTTTTCTTAATAGTTATATTTTGTTTCAAATATATTCTGTCTATTAAACGTATAACTTTTTCAACAACTAAATGGCAAATATTATACTTTAGAACAATTTATTTCACAGTAATTGAGTTCGTAGTTTTTATTTAATTTTTGTCATCAAAATGCACTATATGCTGTTTGTACCGTTAGTTCTCGTATTTGTAAAACTTTTCACTCTGTTTTTTAAATATAAAATTCAATTTGATGTGTAGAATTCTGTTTACTAATAATTTCCATGCATGTGTATGTATCTACAGAGCGACAACAGGTCAAATATTTAGATATTATTTGAAATCGTTTGAAATATTTGATTATTTAAATTAAAAAATATGTTCTGGTCTACATTCAAATTATATTTACTAATTTATATACAGTTATTTTACATCGGTAAAATGCAATTAGTTATTTTTTATCGGTCATGATGCGAAAGGTATTTATATTTTTTGGGTTGAAATCTAGTGAGAAGTGGCTGATGCATATTTTTTTTTTGGTAAAAATTTATTTAAACAGAATTTTTATCACACATTAGAACATACATTTTCAATCCATCTTCAATAACGGTGAGTTTATATTTTTAAATAAAACTGGGAATAAAAATTAAAATTGAAATTACATATTTAATATTTGTCATAAAGATTTAAATAATTGGTACATTTTTCAATTTTGAGTGCCCTAGTAAGTTTAAAATATTTTTTTTATTTTATACCAGATTTTGTGCAAAATAAAAAATTTCACATAACCACATATATACACATTTTATAATACAACTTTTAATAAATTGAATGGAAAATAATAAACTGACAACTTCATTTAATATACATTTTGTGTAGTGAAATAAAAAACTTATAAATATAGCATTAACGACTTGGTTCAAAAAGTTAATTGCTATGATTAAAGTTGTTGTTATATTGGCAAAAGTTTGCAAAATGCAAAAGTAAATACACATTTTTACAATTCAAAAACTCTTTACTTTTTGTATTTACTCACTTTACTATGATGAAGAATATAAAAAATTTAGTAATTACTATAAAAAATGTGTACAAAAATATCTAGAAATGTCAATTATAAAACAGTAAGCTTAAAATTACAAAACGCACAAACTAGACATAAAAACAATTAAGAAACCTTAATATTTCATCTTTCATTACTAATCAATGAATTCCCACATTGTACTCCAATATGTGCTAATCAGATATAATCATAGGTAATCTGAAGTGACATATGCATTAAATAGAACAATTAGAGAATGAGAATTATAGAGAATCAATATCTGATAATAGAGTTAATGTGAGCTCACATAATATGTACTAATTAATACAATTATTAGCATATAGTTTACACAAAATTATTAAATTAAAATATATCATCTAATCAGAATGTGTGAGATTTGAGTTAGTGCATAATTTATATAATTTACTATACTCGCTTGTCTATTTTCTCACAAAAAATCAAGCATTCAAAAAATTTAAACTTTTAAAAAACTAATCGAATTAGAAAGCTCAAGTATTCCGGTAGATTAAAACGATTAAACTCGATTAAAACAATCATCTTTTTTATTGTAAATTATTTATAAAATTATTGCATATCCAATATTATAATATTTTTTTAATAAACTGCAAAATCCATCAAAGTTGACTGCTCGCTTGTATATATTTTTATTTGTTTATTTAAAATTCTAGTTGAATTATCTTTGTAGAAATGTGTTTTTTTCCTGCTTAAAAAAACTCTGGTCGTTTTTATCTCATAGGCGGGGTAAAATGGGACAGCTAGAGAGCACCAACCCCAATGTCTTATTTTTAATTTTAGTTGTTTGTCTAATACTTACTTTATACTGAAAACTTAAGCAAAATGATACAACATTGAATTTAAAAAAAAAGAGTGCGCGTAAGGTTCACATGCGATTGAAGTGAAATTTATTTGCTACTGTACAAGATGGCATTTAAGTAAAAATAAATTCATCATATAACAATTTTGAATAATATTTATTAGTAATATGGTAACACTCTCGATGCACACATTTATTAGTGTCAACCATTATACACATTTATATAATGATAAATTATAAATTATATATTTATAATAGCATTAAAAATATGTATAATATTTAAAAACAATAATGTAATTAAAGTCATACTTCAAATATGACATGATCGGTTTGTCATTGTAATTAGCATTTAGAAATGAACCTTCATTAGAGAAATGTAGTAATTGCTGTTTAATAAATTTTATAATATTTGTTCACACATTGGATTATGTTAAACAACGCCTAAACAAATAATGTTTTCGCAACTTCACTCATCATGTAATTGTGTTTGAAGAACTTCATGTAATTAAAATTAACATAAATTCATTGACGGCTTGTATTTTTTTTTCTTTTTTGCTGGCGATATAATCTCATTTTTTGAACAGCTGTAATATCTGTCTTGCATAAAAATATTTTTTATTCTAATAACTTGAAAGAATTATAGTAACTACAAATAATATAGAATTAATTTCTAATCAATAAACTTACTAATCATTATTTCTATTAATCAATATTTTCAAGGAACAGGGTAAAATATTCTTCTGGTTCAGGCATTTTTTATTAAATCAAGATTTGTACTACGATGTAACTTTAAAATGTTCATTCATCTATGCCGATTTCCTTGTTGATATCGGTATGCATACAACACTAAACAGATCTTTATTCACATACACGACGACTAATCACAATCGACCCGAATAGAAATGATATCATCGAGAGCGAATGACGAACACTTCCGTTGCATTTGTACGGATTTACACCCTAGCGCCTAAAGTAGTTTTACTTCAAAAACTTTCATTAGACGCATGTCTTAGATGTATTATTTGGTTATCTTATGACGATCACTGGTTTCCGCAATAATTACCTGTTCTGCTTGTTCATTGCCATGTGTGTTTGTTTGTTTGACATTACAACGTGCATTCTGGAGCAACGTAGACGTTCTATGCTGCTAATTAATGGCTTATTATTAATGGGACGGAATACCGTGAATTCTGGAATCCCTTTGCGACGGCAGTGCTAACCGGCAATGCAACGGCGCTGTGGGTCGACGCCGGCGACGGCGACGTTCTTCCGTCGCGCGGTTTTGTATCTTTCAAAGTAGAATGTACTTTGCTTGATGACGATGGTTACATTTACTGCTTTAAGATCTTTTGTTCTCCAACGCACTTTGCTTGTCTATTATAAGATATTATGTTTTTTTATATTTCTGTTGCGTAAGCTTCAGAAAGCACAAAGAAAATCACGTCGGTATCTTTAAGTTTTAATTTTGATTGAGTGCAACAGCTTGTATTATTGTTAGTTTATATTTTATATGATGATTTAGTTTGATATATTTCGTCCTTCATGTAAGATGATAACATTAAGGACAATAAATGAGTTAGTTGAGCCTATGCTACACACTGTATTACGAATAACGTTAACTCTGCACTGATAATGGCATAGAATTATACCATAATTTCATTTTCTACTGTTTTTGACGTCTGTTAATAAATATTTTTAGAAAACTTTCGATTTTTAACTTTCCGTAGGGTAAGTTATAGTAATCGCAAAAAATCTAAAATGAAAATTTTATATATCTTTACGTTTCTGAAAATTTTGGCATACCTTAGAAAAAATGGATGTGTATGTGTGTATGTGTGTATGTGTGTGCTGATACAAGTTTTCGTCGACGATTTCTGGAACACGGAGCAACCGATTTAAATAATTTAGAAAACATTCGATTCGTTTTGATAAGGTTTCAAAGGTTTTTTAAAAGTTTTAATTCTCAGTACGGGAAGTTCCAACAATTTGCTCTAAGACACGATGCCATGCACCACTAGTTATTTGATTGTTGTCTTTATGATTTTATATTTATTGTTGAGTTTAACACTCAACAGGTCAAACTTTACGGAACCAAAACGTTCGTAGTTCAGAGTATATCGATTTTATTTTAACGGGTTAATTCAAGGAATTTTGCCGAAGAAACCATAGTTCATATGTGTATTTTTCAAACCAGTGCAATTGTCTCAAAATTTATGTTTTTTTATTTAATAATTTTTAACTTTTAACTTTCTGAAGGGTAACTTACAACAATAAATGGTCATGCAGTTTTTCAGAGACCAAATCGTTCAAATGTTTAATTTCAAAATTAGAAGAAATACAGAATTTCAAAATATCGAGGAAAGTCTTTTTTTCTATTTTTTTTTTCAAAATTTTCAAAAATTTCACACAAAATCCAAATTTTCAATAAAGTACGCTTTTAAAATTATAACTTATGATATGACCATTAGTTTTAATATTATTTTATAGACTTTCAGAATTATTTTAAATGGTCTCTATGCTGACGCAATGTAACGTCTACTACCTATAATTGTAAAGTTTGATGTAATGACCCAAAAGGCTATTTTTCCTTAAAAATACGCTTGGATCTGTAAGTAAAAACTGATATCATTACTGTTTGATACAAGTTCAGACATAGCGTGGTATTTGAACTAAGAGCCTTATGGTAAAAATAAGCGTCTAATTTTAATAGTAGGTGAGACTAGGTACGGTTGTGCCAGGGTACAGTAAATACAGCCGTCATAACAGCTAAACTATACTGATTTTCAGTTAGTGCCCGAAGGACGAAAGATGAAGTATGTTTGGTCGAACAAGTTTTTATTATTGTACTAGGTAAGTGCACAACTGTCCTGGGGTGTGGACGGTAGTGACACTCCCCTTTTCTTGTATGATTTGATTTTATTAGTAATCCATCGTATTTAAAAACAGTATTTTAGTATTTCTACGTAGACAAATGTTGAAATTCCCAATTAATTTACTTTTCTTCCAGCTTACTGGTAAATTCACAAATCATTGCTGATCAAAAATCGTGGCACTACCGTACTTAGTCTACTGCAATAAGAATAAATAACAATGAAACAAATGATCATTATTTCTTTTCTGAATATGAATTATTTTTGTTTTAATTATTTTGTTGCATAAAACATTTCTATTGCCTTTATTATATTAATCGAGACGTCTTATGATGTAATTAAATTTATTAGATTGCAAACTTAGTTTAAGAATACGTATTCGCCTGTCTTGGAATTGCTTTTCGATAATCCTTTGTAAATTGCTTTCGTTCAGCTTGATAACAAAGGGCTTTGTATAAACTCGCGAGTAATTATCATTAATGTTTTTATAGATTACCTTCGTTTTTATGCTGCTCTTGCACGTAAATAATAATGATTGGACATTTTTTGTCACTTCAATTATTTTATATCGAGAATCTGGAGAATGGTTGCTAATTACTTTGTTATCTTCTCTATATTATAAGTAATAACTAGAGAACACCAAGAATATAAATATATATTATATCACTCAGTGTACTAAACGCAGCTAATGAGACGAAAATGAAATAGAATACAATAAATAATAAAATATTTTTTTATACTTTGCAACGCTACATTTTTGTCATAGTTATGCAGTTCTTAATAAATAACTGCAAAAAATATTAATTCATTAAAAAAACGAATGGGATGCATACTATACCAAGATGAACACAAAAAAGATGAGATCACACATCAACAAATGTAAGATTTCACTAAGCATGTAGTCAAAAAATGAGCTTTTTTGTGACATCCTATCTCAAAGGTATAATGCTCCGTCACATATCTTTCAAAAGCGTTTCTGAGCAAATAAATAAGTAAACCACAGAATTCCGCGACGTCTGTGCTGTCTAGATTTGTTTTATGTCATGAAGGTAAAAGACGAGCTAGTAAAGTTTTTTTTTTTCAATATTAATGATTAAAATAAATACAATGCCAATTATGTATAAGATAGAGCGAGGCTTAAAGGCGTGTAGAAAGGTCTACCGCCCATATATCAAAAATAAGTGAAGTCAGCATTTTCAGTCAACAAGTATGGTATTTATCTATGTGATTTATAAATATTTAAAATACGTCATTCAGAGATTAGATAGTAATCAGAAATTCCACCGTGCTATTGCTAAATTACTAAAAGTCAGTATCATTTATATCTATCAATGTGCAAATTTTGCTTTAAATCATGTTACTTTACCTCCTGCAATTTAGGATTCTCACTATTAACTTACTGTGTTTTATTAATGCAGTTAATTTGGAGTCTAGGAGATTATTTTAGTAATACAATATTTTCTTCGCCTTTGATACTGTTTCATTTTCCAGAGAAAGCCTTGAATATCTTGGGAAACGATTAAACGAGCTGAGATACAAGAATTCTGGTATTAAAATGAAGACATAATGTTTAGTTTTATATCATACTCTTAATATTAAGCCTTTCTTATTACCGTATAGTAAGTTATATTAATCGCGAAAAAATTGAAAATGAAAATGAATATTTTGGCATACCTTACAAAAAATTGATGTATGTGTGTATGTAGTATGTGTTTGTGTGAATACAAGATTTGAATGATTCAAAAAACATCCGATTTCAATTGATACGAAAATGAAAAATTTTGCATATCTTTACGTTTCAAAGACTTCTAAACATTTTGGCATACCTTAGCAAAAACGGATGTATGTGTGTGTGTGTTTGGATACAAATTTTTGTCGACGATTTTAAGAACACGAATCAACCTATTTGAATAGTGTAAAATAATTCAATTCGCATTGATAGGAAGATATGCTGATTAGTTTTTCACAAAGGTCCAACCATTTTTGAGGTACGGAGCAAAAAGTGTCAAAAATAAAACAGAATGTCTGATTTGCATGGTTCAAAATTGTATTTGCATCAAAGAAACAAAGAACTGATTAAATTTTTGGGAAGGCAGTGAGAGGGAGATCCAATAAATAAAATAAAAAAAATGCTATTTGGCGGTTAAAAATTATCTTTAGTCATAGGCATATCAACTTGTGAGATATTTTATAGAAATTTTAATGATAAGTACAAATTTTGTTTATATTTCTATGGGTTCCGTACCGTCAGACTATGACGCGGCGCTTACGCGCTTTGATATCTTATTTCTGAAACCTTAAGCTTTAAAAACCTTAAACTTTTTGTCTTATGCCACGATGCCATCACTAGTTTATTTCAATATTGTAAACTATTGTATCCGTAATAAATAAATTAAAAAATAAATATTACGATCGTAGCAAAGTTAAACTAATTCGCGGTCCTCAAACGTTAATAAACGTCGTTCAACCCTCGCACTGAAAGAAAATCAGAACAAAAACAGTCGTACAAAAACCGCAGGGCGGTATGTTTGGCTTCGCATCGCATCGCCGAGAATTTGATCGTCATAAAAACTTGAACAGAAATGAATACTTCGCGAGCCAGACAGCGCTTCATGTCTCTCGGGCGTGATTCCCAGAGAAGAACAGGATACCTACGACGATTGTTGTAATTTTTGAACAAATTGGTGTATTTATGCTGAAAAATAAAAACACTTTTACGTATGATGTCAATAGAATGGGTGATAATTTATATTATTTGGTAAATTACTAATTAAGAAGCCGATTTTGCCGTAAAATAGACCAGTGTTACGTCGAGACTATGTTACGAAGTGCTTCTCAAATAAAATGGTACTAAATACTGCCCATATGCCATGTGGTTGCTATAGATAGAAAACCTAACCTAGTAAACGCACAAATGTAAAACGAACAATCACATCTGATATGGCATAATAATAATATATGAGTGAAGTTCTAATTCATGTGTAAGTCGGTGGATCGCACAGCAAATACATTGCATTTTGACAGTATTTAGTACTACTTTGTATGTGAAGCGCTACGTAACACAATCTCTACGTAATATTGGTCTATTTCACGGCAGAATCGCCCGCTAAATTCTGTTTCTGATTACGCATTATGTTTCATTGAATAGAAAAACTTTATTTCATTTTATATTCTCATCTTAGTGACTCGTTTCTCTTGTTCAATATCTAGGACAGCTAGGGGCTTGTTGCAACAGTTTTTTCTTTTATTTTTAAATTAATACTTGATATACACAAATTATATTTTTCCGAAATGAAGATGAATAGATGCTTTAACTATTCCTCTACCGAATCAAATTAAAATTACCCCATAACTATTGTTCATTATATCAGAAAAATTAATTTTCCAAAAAGGTGCGTTGCTGCAATTAACCGCATGTTTGGGGCTAGTTGTAACATCTACTGGAACTAGTAGTTTTTTTGATATGTGTTATTTGTTGTAATATAATTGGTTTGGTTTTCACAATATAATTGTTCAAATTCAAATTGGACCTATGATTTTTTAACACAAATTGTATATGAAATAGATTCGATTGCAACAAATTTTGTCGCAACAATAAAGATTTGTTCTACGTTTTGTACATCTGGCAGATATTTATATATTACAATTTCTGAATAATGTTGAAATTTAAATTTATTATTGTTATTTGTATTACTTTAATATTAGTTTTATATTCAATTTTAAATATTTTTATAGATGAAAATAATTTCAACGATTAAATAATATAGCGATTTAATTGGAAAAAAAAAACTATCTCTATTATTTTTTTATTGGCACGCTTATTCGAATAAAATTGTCATTCATGAAAGGTTACGCGAAACACATCAGATGTTATAATTCAATTTATAAATTCGCTGGTCCATTCACGTTGTCCGGAATTTAAAATGGAACAAATTAATTGATTTTACAAATCGGATTAATATTACGTGCAAAATTGAATATACGCATAGTGGTGCAGTAGGACAGGACAAGATGAATAGGAAATGGATCTATATATTTCTGTAGAATAGAACACTGTGCAATAAAAATATTAATAAGCCGTTATAGAGGTTATATAAAAAACTGTTGAATCTAGCTTAAAAAAAAAAGTGCACGTAAGGTTTACACGGGGTTTAAGTAAAACTTATTTGCTACTGTACAAGATGGCATTCAAGTAGAAATAAATACATCATATATATTTATCAGTGTCAACCATTATACACATTTATATAATGATACACGGCGCAAATGCTGCATTTGTTTTATTATTTTCAATTAATTATTTACGGGGGACAGGGTAAAATATTCATTTGATTCAGGCATTTTTTATTAAATCAAGATTTGTGCTACGATGTCACTTTAAAATGTTTATTTATCTATGCCGATTTCCTTGTTGATATCGGTACGCATACAACGTTGACGCCGATACGCATACAACGACAGATATCTATTCACATACCCGGAGACTAATCACAATCGACCCGTACAGAAATGATATCACCGAGAGCAAGTGACGAATCATTGGTAATATTTTATCTTATCTTATCTGGCGTAACGCATTTCCGTTGCATTTGTACGGATTTACACACTTGTTGTAAAACAATTAAATAACGTAAACTTAAAAATTACATTAAGGTCTCGTAAATTTAACAATGGTGCTCACAATCAAAACAACGAAATCATTAACAACGAAAAAAAATACTGTTATCGATTTTCAAACATTGCCATTTTTCTCCTGAAAGCGACGTGATAAAAATCAAGCCAATGGCTGGTTATACATCGTTTACTCTCTACTTTCAAATATTGTAGTTAAACAATTCTTAACTATACTTGTTTTTGGAACATCGATGGTGGACCTTTTCAGCCGTGAATCTTTAAGCTGCGTTTTACCCTATGTTCTTTACAGTTAAATCTTGGAGCGGTGCATTTACCATACTGCAATTTACAATTACCCAAGTGGTTATATTTCTGAACCTCTATATCCACTTACTACTACTCTACGTATTATAGAAAATCAGAACTTGTTCAAACTATTTCCTTTCCATTCTGATCAATACTATATTTATTTTGCCTTCGTGCATTTATCGTTTCCGCTTGCGTGAAATGGGCGCTCGCAAGGTACAAAGTTCCGTCATCCAGGGAATGTCTCATTCAGTATTCAGTTTTGTGTTTTCGTGTTTCGTCTGACTCTGGGAGCATTTTCTTTTAGTGTCTTTCCGTTTTATGTTCCACAGTTATGCCAACTTGTCTAAATTGTGCGACTTGCTTGCTATGGTATTGCTAAAACTGTAAAATTGAGTCCACATACTTGGTAACATATTCAACAGAGAATGCCATGGGTGGAAAACCATGCAATATTCAACTTTGTGCAGCTTGAAATTTAAATAAAAATAGTGGTGCATGGTATAGTGTCTTCAGACAAATTGCTGAAACTTTCCGTACAAAAAAATATTTTTTTCAAAAACAGCTTTAAATTTTTTTGAAAACTGAAAAATTTGGTTTTTGAGAATTTTGTAATTTTTGAAAAATTATGAGTCCTTTGATAAAAATTTCTTTCACATTTTGAAATACCTGACCTTTTTTCAAAGCAATCGCGCAGCGTAGCTGTTTTTTCAGAGACAAATTATCGTAGCGCGTAAGCGCCTTGTCGCAGTCTAGCAGATACACTTTGCTACGGAACCCATAGAAATGTGAACAAAATTTGTACTCGTTATTAAAATATCTGATAATTTGATGTGCATATGTTTAATGATTTTTGACCGCCAAATGACATTCTTTTATACTTTTTTTACGGATGGTTTTCCAATTTGTGAACAGGCAACGTATAACTGCCCATGTGCAAAACAATTATTTTTTAAATAATCTAAAATTTATCCCGCAAACACTAAGCGATTGGCCTTGCGACTTGTTATTGCGAACGCAAGGCAAACTGGAAATTGCAATCGTTTAAAGTCAAACGGAAGACCAGTCGGAATCATTGGTATGTCACCAAATCGCCAGCAATTTTTGATTGAATGGTGAAATTCAGTGCGTGTACATCATTATTCTTTGCGGCAAGAATTACTCGTTGACTTAACCAAGCATAATTCTGATAATTCTCACTAATATCATTACTCGAATTTTTAATTATGGTGCGTGAAGTTCGAGCAATTTGCAGTAGGGCACGATACCACGCACCACTAATTTTCTTAGCTATAAACCTTGCGGAACCCGAGACCTTTCCAACGAATGCAAAATTGTCGAAATCGGTTCGTGCGTTCTGGAGTTATTTTGTCAGGAAGGAAAACCCGACTTATTTTTATAGATGACTAGCAAACCCGACGAACTCCGTTTCGCCACCAGATGGTTTCGTGAGAAAGATGAAGAAATTTTTTGTTTGTTTTATATTTGAAAAGGAAAAAATTGATCAGTAAGGAATTCCGACTTATTTTTATATATATAGAAGATAATCTATTTGCAATTATTTAAAACAATTATTGATTATTTTTATTACTCGAATTTTTAATTACGGTGCGTGCAGTTCCAGCAATTTGCATTAGGGCACAATGCCATGCACCACTAATTTTCTTATCTATAAACTTTGCGGAGCCCGAGACCTTTCCAACGAATGCAAAATTGTCGAAATCGGTTCGTGCGTTCTGGAGTTATTTCGTCAGGAAGGAAAACCCGACTTATTTCTATAAGTATAGAAAATGATTTATTTGCAATTATTTAAAACAATTATTGATTATTTTTATTACTCGAATTCTTAATTACGGTGCGTGAAGTTCCAGCAATTTGCATTAGGGCACGATGCCATGCACCACTAATTTTCTTACCTATAAACCTTGCGGAGCCCGAGACCTTTCAAACGAATGCAAAACTGTCGAAATCGGTTCGTGCGTTCTGGAGTTATTTCGTCAGGAAGGAAAACCCGACTTATTTTTATATATATAGAAGATAATCTAGTTGAAATTATTTAAAACAATTGTTGATTATTTTTATTACTCGAATTTTTAATTACGGTGCGTGAAGTTCCAGCAATTTTTATTAGGGCACGATGCCATGCACGACTAATTTTCTTAGCTATAAACCTTGCGGAGCCTATATATATATATATATATATATATATATGGGTATATAGGTGTTTGTGAGCTAATGTATATGTGCATGTATCTTGAGTAAACAAAGTTTGTTATTTATATTCTTTTGCAAAAATCACGCCGTGCAGAATCCTCACATAAATCACAATGTGGAAAAATCTTGGGCTTGATAGAAATCCTTATTAATGCTACAATTCCACAAGAAATATATTACACTATCGCAAATCCTATAACTCTGCAGCTTAACTCTTAAAGTTTTCAACTGAAATAATCTTATGTAAGACTCGGCGTGGCTTTAATGTGCTTAAAGAAATTTAATCACTGTAATTTTAAAAATTTCTCTTGTTTCCGTACGAAGAATAAACTTATGCAAGGCATTGATAACAGGATATTAGTTTTAATGTAAAAGATATTTATTACATTAATTCTTTATAAAAATATTCAAATCGAAATCAGTATCAAAATATAAATGTTGTTTTCTTTGGGTCCCAAAGCTACTTGCAATTTTTATAAAACTAGAGGGTTTCTGTTTGCAAAAACCTTCCAAAATCAACAAAAAATCAGCTAATAGTCTCATAAGTTGATAAGTTATTATCATTGCCTATTTATTTGTCAATTTAAATCAATTAAAGATTCATTGGGATTATAATAATTTAGATACAAATTTATTTCTATTTGCAATATTTATTGGTATTTTTAATATTAAAAGAGCGGTCGTTTTATCAAAAGAAAGTACATGATATAAAACCAAATACTTTTACACCTATACAATGAACTCCGGTCTCCTTTAGAAGTTCAAACAAAATTAAATTTATCTATATTGTTTGTAAATGAATAAAACAAACATGCATGGTTCGAATTCAGTGGCGATAAAATTAAATGAGTTTTCATCAATTAACATTAGAATATTTTTAAATTGAATAGCAAGCGAACCAGTTTGCAATTTTCCATTGAAAAATTTGCATTGATCTATCAAATATCAGCCGATGCAGTGAAGTTGTGACAAATTAAATTTTTTGAGCACGACAAATGATATTAGAGCGCTTGTGATTGAGTACCTTAGGTAACTAGATCGATTTTTCAAATAAAACTCACTGGGAGAAATGCTAAAGATTATAATGATATAATTTTTTATAAAAAGGTTTTGGAATTTGTTATATTATTTTTTTTCTGATTGTGATGAAATTAGTGCGTTATTATTAGATATCTAAATATATAAATTAATTTTCTTTTATACTACATGCAAATAGAGTCAATAGCGATATTTCTTAGTATACTTGTAATACTCAGTATACTCAAGAATAATACTAAATTTTTTGTAATATATATATATATATATATATATATAACAATTTGAAATAGTATTTTTATATTGAGCATTTATGGAAACCCAAATTGTAGAAAACTTGTTTCATGGTCAGTAGCTTAAAAGCTTAAGCAAGCAAAGAAAGTGTTTTTGCCATATATTGCTCACATTTTTGCTTCTACGCTATTTATTCTAATAATAAATAAATAATAAATTTATTTCTTGTGAACTTGCGTCCTTTACCTTAATTTAATTTGATTCACTATTTTTACTTTACTTTCAAATAATGTTGGTAAAAAATACTTAACGTTACTTGTTTTTGAGATATCGGTAGTTTAGGAGGAAATATCAAAGAATATTCGTCAAACACATATGGGAAGACATTCCAGAGTGTGTAGATATGTGTATGATGGCTACATATGTGTTCAATGCAGGTTATTCTGAAATGTCCGGTACTAGGTGCCACTTTCTAAAATCATATTTTGTGTTACCAATGTTTGATTGTTAGTATTAATTATTTTTTAGCAAAGGTTGCGTTTTTGTTAATTTCGTTTGATTTCTAACTTTGTTATCTAACATAAGTTATAATTTAATAAACATTACGTTAAATATTTATATTTATTTATAAATAACCTTAGGTGTCCGGCACTCGGGGACTTTCTCCTACTCTTAGTCCCGTGGACCTTTAAACCCCACTCTACTTTATTTTGTCCACGTTTTTTGAGTTCAAATTTTAAGCCCAATCACAATACAGTGTTTCTAGCATCTACAATATAAAATATTGAAGTCTAGATGAACTGGATATTAAGTATTGGAGATACTTATAAAATATGTAATTTCAAACTATGTTTTATACAAATTTTTAGGAACTAACTTTTTCCAGTATCGATGAATATATAAGTTACGATTTGTCAAACGCCTTCAAACCAGGTTGTCTATCTTCATATTTATTCTATCTGATCTATCTATTTATTATATTAAATATATTTTATTGTTGAGCTTTTAACAAAGATTATATTCATATCAGATGTTCTGTGGTTAGAACTTACACAGTTCCAAATTATATAAAAAAAATTCACATATATTTTGTACTTCAGATTTGAAGCTCAACACAATAAATATGTGTATGTATGTATGTATATATATATATATATATATATATATATATATATCAACATCGGTGCAGTTTAATATATTTGTGCGTATGTGTTTATTCGCAAATGAAACATTTCTGGTCGATTCTCGAACTCGCATGCTTCAACTTTCGGTTTAATTAAAATTTTGATATATGTAACTATAACTATGAAACATGTTGTGAACACAAAAAGCACTTTATCAATATGCCATGTATAAATAATATACATCGACAGTGCTCATACTGCATATTGCATATTGTCAATGCATATTTCATTGCAGTAAGAAGTAAATTTTGGGGAAAAATCTTCTAAATAATTGAAATTATAACAACTGACCTTATGCTATATAAATTGACGTAGTATTCTTCTAACTTAAATTTAATTCTTGAAATGTTAGCAGGCAATAGAACGATATTATGTTACCACTTTGTTACTTTCAACCCTGAGCATTTTCCAGATCTATACTTTCAAGTAAATATTGATATCACTGCTGTATGGTATGAAAATGGATATGAAAATAGAATCACGAAAATGGAAAATCGGGTACCAATGCAAACCACAACACCGCAGATTATCTATAAATGTATATGGGTCATAATAGTATTTTGAAATGGAATATAACTAAGCGGATTAATTAATAATAGATACTACAAATATTTAATTAATGTTTAAGTATGTAATGCATTATATAATATACATCATATATATATATATATATATATATATATATATATATATATATATATATCTACGTATTTTAAATTGGAAACTAGATTCCAGTAAGCGCTTTTACTTGCTAATATAGATCTTATATATGACATCAAGTGGTAATTATTTTCTGATACATTGCTGCAAAAATAATTAAGTCAAAAAACTAATTAAGTACGTGGAAATCATATTATAGGAAAATATAAGTAGGAGGTTGCTTTTTAATGGCCACTTGTTCAAGTAAGAATACATATTTAGTATGTCTTATTGTAATAATAGTTACATTGTTGTAGATCTTATAATACATATGTATAAGGTTCATGCATATTGTACCATAAATATAAACAAAAGAAATATATTACAATTGTGTCATCTTTGAGACGATAGCAATTAATTAAGGATGCACAATATTGCATTACGAACGCCAACGTTTGTTTTAATGTTAAAAATCTGTTAAAATAAATATTCACATAAATATTATTACTTTTACATTATTTATCTTCGCTAACAATTTACAAACATACCGGCGCCAATCTGTTTATTTGCGTTCATTCATAACGCACGAAAAACGAATGTATTTATCATGTTTGCCAGCATTTGCTTATAATTGATTATTTATACAAATCATAATAAAATATATGACACTTTTATACGCCGGGTTTTGCAAAATGATAAAACAATATTAATGACGGCAATGCGCCATTGGCAATGCGTATGTTATATTTTGCAGCATTCGAAATCGAAAAACTCAGCCGAATTTATTTCTGATAAATCGATAATAATCGGACGGCTGTGACTGATGCGATATTTTGCCGACAGTTTCATATAGTTGATATCAATTGTTATGGGAAATCAGTATATTATTTAAATATAAACTAATATTTAATGATGTTTTGCCCAAGGGCTTATGGCTAGAGGTTCTTGTTTTGTAAATAGTTGTTCAATTGTATCATTAATTCATTATTACTAATATTATTCGAATAGCAATCAGACCTATTCTTCGTATTCTGTGATGTACTATTCAGCTCAGTTAGAATAGTTTTTATATCTTTACATGATAAAATTTGATTTGATATACTTCAACAATAAAAAAATTAAGATAAATTTTTACCATTTTTATATGAACATATTCACTGCGCCCAAGACAAAATCAGATAGTCTATTTATTGCAAATAATTAAATGAATGATTATGCTTTATCTTTATGATAGTTTTATCTTCAGACTAAGGTTCCATAGCTAAAAGCATTACACGTAGATCAATAGGGTAGGGCGGGGCTAGTTGAGCAAATTTTTACTTTAACGGATGTAGCTCCTCAATGAAAAGTCTCAATAAATTGCTATACGGCTTAATGGATTTGTTGTTTATCGCTTAACAAAAGTGTTAATACTAGTTTTTGGTAATAAGTTAAATTTAAAAGCTACAGCTGTTTAAATGCAAAAAGTCAAGTATGCTCAATGTACCCCATATGTGGGGCAAGTTGAGCACTAAAAAGTATAATAAAATTATAGGTTCAATGTCGATTAGTGATGAAATAAAATAAGTTTTTAATAACCAGTTCTTTATTTATAGTCTTTATTAACAGAGAAAACAAAACTTATAGTAATTTGCTTTGAATAATTAACGATTAATTAACTTAGGAATTATTTTACCATTATATTCAGTATTTTGGTTTAAAATCATTATTTCTTTATATCATTACTCATAAACTTAGCTTAAATCTTAAAAATAATGATCAATTTCTGGAAGTTAATGGTAATTGTCTTAGTGACAGAACAAGTTTAGCAACTATGCTCAACTAACCCCAACTCGGAATTTCAAAATAAAATTGAGTTTTTTAAAAAACCTTGAGAATTATACCCAGAATCTCTGTGCATATTAAAAGTACTATAATTATATGGAAGAATAAGATTTACCTGGTTAAAAATAAATAACATTTGACTAAACCAGACGAAAACTCGTGATGAATGACTTTTTTACTTTTTGGTCTCAAAATAAACAAAACGCCCGTGAGCCTCACTCATTTGTCCAGCGGCTACTAGCGATTGCGGGATGTCTATTTATCCCAAACCTCTATCTTTCCTCCATATAATGCCTAAACGGATGGTGAATAGTTTTCGAGATATTTTGATTGCCCAACTTGCCCCTATGCTCAACTAGCCCCGCCCTACCCTATTACAATTATAGCAAGGCGCTCTGGCCAAAAGAAAATCTGTGAGCCGAGTGCTTCAAATCTATCCCAATTTGAAGCAAATTTAGTTTGAAAAATTTCACAATACCTCTCTTATTTCTATTAATGCCGCCTTGACGATTAAGTTCTGATCTCTCTGGTGCAGTATCCACCTCTGGTCAAGATGCTTCCCAAGTATTTGAAGTAACCCACATCTTTCAATTCTCATTTTTTTAGCGTTATCGTAGTTTTCCGTATCTTCGACCCACATCGACGATTTGGTTCTTGATGTCACCACGAGATCATCTGCATACTTTATGGTGGTGACTTTTCTTTCTCCAATCAAAATATTACCAGTGTCCTTAAGTACCACGTTGACGAACCATTCTCCAAGCAGGTTGAATAAGATCGGCAACATGCCTTGCGGTACTCCTCTACCTATTCTAACGCTGCTTGTATATCCTTGCTTCACTCGAACCTTTATTTTCTGTTCCATATATAGATTCTGGATCAGACTGCTGTTTCTCCAATTGATGTGAATAGATTGAAACATTTTCATAAGTCTACTCTAGTTGACTTTGTCGAAGGCTTTCTGCCAATCTATAAAGTAGAATCAAATGTCCTCATTAACATAAATACATCTGTCTGACATTATTCTCTATATTCCAATGGCGTCTCTGGTGCTTTTTTATGAAACGATACTGGCCGTCGGTCAAGTACTGCTCGATCTCATTTTCGAATCGTCGAATATAAAGATTGTTGTCCAGAAACTTCTCACTCCTGTGTGCAAAGTCAAACTGATCTTCCTATGGTCACTGCACTTGTTTGCTTTGGGAGCTTTATCTGAAAAGCTATCATTGTGACATCCAGGAAGTCCTTTGGCCATTCGTCCGTTAGATATATTTGATTCACCAGATTGGTCAGTTTCTTTAATCCGTTGTTGTCCAGGTCTTTCAGTCAGTCTGCCGGTATGACGTCATCCCTTGTTGCTTTCATCTTGCTAGTGTCAATTTTTGCACTATTGACTTTGGGCCTATTCTGCCGTAGAATAGACCAATGTTACGTTCATATAAAATGGCACTAAAAACTGTCAAATACTATGCCCGGCGCAGTTTTAGATAGAAAATCTAACTAAAACGAACAAACGTCAAAGAAACGATGTTATCATAACTAGATTTTTTGTGGTGTGGTTAAATAACGTACGAGTGAAGTTGCGTTGTATGTGTAAAAAGCCTGACTGCGCAGAAAATACATACCATTTTGACAGTTTTTAATGCCAATTTATATAAACGTACAAGCGTAGCGCTCAATAGCCTTGCCATAACATTGGTCTCTTTTACAGCAGATTTGACTTCTTAATATGCACGATATACATGTAAATAAATAAATAAATAAATATATATATATATATATATATACAATTACGATTTGACATAGTTATCTAATATTTGCAGTAACGCTTAAAAAGTTTACGAATATTGCATCATGCACGTATGATCGGGAGTCTTGAAATTGGTACTTGGAGCGAATACATTATAGTTTTATAGTATATTTTCTATAGAATTATAGTGAAAGTATAAAAGCGCTGCTCCACAATAACCATTTCGTGTTACATCTTTTATATTTAAAGCATCAGAACGGGTAGGTGCGCGATTGTGTCAGTTGATACAATAGGTGACGCAGTGAAGAAAAATGTATTGCGAACTAAGGATACTTTACCATGAGCGAGATAAATCTCTAAGAAATTTAGACTAGTGGTGTATATAATTTTTAGATTGTTAGATAATCAAATCTTAATTTTTTTATTCACTTCCCGTAGGATAAATGAATAAAAAAATATATTTAAGTTAATGTTTTTGCCTGAAAATCCAATTTGCTAATTTTATGTTACATCGATGTTACAAGTTATTTTGCGTTGTTTGACACTAAAATCTAACAATGAAAAAGAGTGTATTTATTGTTAGGAGTATGCACCCATTCGTAATACTTATAAATAAATATTATAAATGTAATGGTCAGCATACAAACTACGCAGTATTCTTTATGAGTCATGCTACAACATTATAAGCTCGCATTAACTTTGCAAGCGTTGATAAAATTTCATTTCAAACCACAAATTGCGCCTTAACAACTAAGTAAAGCGTAGAATTGCACTAAGTTCGCCTAAGTTTCGAATAAAAGACCTTTTTCAAAATTTCACAATCTTGCCGTCATAAATTTAAAACAGTTATATCTTGAATCTGATAAATTAAATTTTTTACACATATCGGAAATTTTTTGCAAATGGCCTGAAGCCAGAATGCCACTTACACCTAGCAAAATTTTAAATTTGAAGGATTTTTTGTTTAATTTTTGAATATTATAAATTCAAAGAACTTCTTTTTCTATATGCTACATAAAAAAATATTTTAATAATTTTAATAATTATTTCATTGGCACAAATGCTGCATATATGATACGAAACATCAGAATGCATACAGACGATAATTCTAATATTTTATGATTAATATTCATAAGCTCTAAATGAGTTTCGCTCTAAATAATTGTATTAAAATAATTATTTCCATAAATGTTCAAAATACTTTAGAAATTATTTTTGTTTTTTGTGCTTTTTCCTTTCTCAACATAAATTTGATGAGATACATGCATATATTCAACTTTTCTCTCATGCATTTTTATATTTCTAGTATAACTACTACTGTAACTATATTATTTGTTTATGTTTTTTTGACGTTTCAAGTCATCCTGAAACGAATGAGACCAAATTTGGCAAAAATATGTGTGTGTATATATTTATATGTAAATTGATATACATGTAAATTGTTGAACATGTAAATTGTTGAACAAGTGAATTGTTGAACAGGTAAATTAGTGGACTGCTGAATTGGTGGTTAATTAAATTGTTATAAACAGGTGGCAGGTTATATAATTGTTGATAAACAGGTTGACATGTAAATTGGTACAATGGGAAATTGGTAGACAGGTATACTGGTAGAGAAGTAAACTGGTAAACACATAGAGAGGTAGACATAAGTTCGTATAGACAGATAGACTGGAAGAAAAGAAAACTGCTAGACTAGATTCATTAAATATGCATTTTGTTCAAATTTTCAATTGAAAGTAAAACACGGCGAAGCGTGAATGCTATTTATTAAATATAATCTGAAATTTTTATTTGTCAAAATGATAGTAGTAGACGGAACAATAAATTGAACACAATAATTATTTATTTACTTAAAACAGGTTTTTACTAGAATATAATAATTTTTTTGAGATCATGGGTATCTGCCCCAAAAAAACGTTTTCGGACTTGCAGTGCAATTACACTGATAATGGTTCAGAGCATCGTATTTTATGACATTTTGACACGCTCTCAAGATATTATTGAATTTCTACATTTATTATAAGTAGAATATAATACATCAGTAGTATAAATTAGTGTAAAATATATTGCAGTAATATATACAGTAATTTCGACTAAAAATAGCGCAAAACTCTAATACTCAATGAAAGGTCAATACATTTTATTAACTTCCCATAGGGTAAGTTATAGTAATCGCAAAAAATCGAAATAGAAAATTTGTATATATCTTTTCGTTTCAAATGTTTTTGAACATTTTACCATACTTTAGAAAAAACATACATGCATACACATGCATACATGCACATACATGCATACATACATACAAACACTCACACACACATGCATCCATATTTTCTGTGGTATTCCAAAATGTTCAGAAGGTCTTGAAACGTAAAGATATGTAAAAATTTTCATTTTCGTTTTTTTCGATTACTATAACTTACCTTACGGGAAGTTAATAATGCGATTTGGCGGTCAAAAATGATCATTAGACACATGCACATCATCTTATCAGATATTTATAAGAGTTTTCACGATGCCATGTATAACTAATGAATTATATCATTTGTATCATGAGAAAGCTGTAGACAAACTCTGCAGTAAAAAATAGAGAGAATATAATTTTGATTGATTTTTCTGTAATTGAGAAACTGATGTAAGTAAAGGTAAAAAGTCACAAAACTAATACCATAAATGAGGTAGGAGGAAAAATGAGTAATAAATTGTGGAAAAACTTTATTTGCTTATACTTGCTCATAAACTATAGATCATAAAACAAATTTTCGAAATGACATGTGTTAAAGTGATAGAGGGCTTATCCGTGGATTAGTGGTTTTGAGCTATGAGGATTCAATTAGAGGTCACAGATTCGATACCCGCCTCGGAAATCCTGATATCAAGCAGTAGTGTTATCAGTTACTAAATGAAAATCTTACTCGTCAAAGCTGCTTCCAGAGATAGGTCAACTGCATGGTTTCAAGATTTTCCATCTATTAAACGATCACAACAGTTATTGGACCCATATGTTCTGATCGTTGTTCAAATAATAGAAAAAAGTGATTGAAATTAAATTGGGCACTGGACTTTGCCTATCATAAACTAATAATATTCCATATAGTGAGCTGAAAAGATTTCAGTGTGCTTCTACTTAGTATTGCTCTCTCTTATATTGTCAGCACATACAATTCTGTATGTGTTTCTGATTGCTGTAAATAAAATGGGGCTTAAAAAATTACTCAGCTATTTGTAATATTCTACAACATTGTTCCTCATATGTCGATGTAATGTCACATTGTTCGCAGTCTAACCTGTATGTCATAAAAATCTGCCATTATCGTGTCTATTACCTTTATATTGAATAGGTGTTTTAGCTTTTGCGTTGCTCTGCTTGGAGCAGACTGATATTCTATAACACGATAGGTACACACATAATATAAACAATGATATTTACCACTTCGGTTTCAACGCAGTACAAAGGACGTCAAATGCATATTGGAAATTTAATATTCTGAAGTATAAAATTTTTATTATTATTTTCCACTGGAAACTAGGTCGCAGATTTATAAAGGGAATGTTATGTAACTAAACAAGCTACAGTTTGTTATTTTATTAACTTCAGGAAGGAAAATCTTTTGTTTCCGCCAGAAAATCTGACTAATTTTATATTTTCTCGACGTTTCAAGTCATTTCGTTTCAAACCAAAATCGGAAATAGTACGTGTGTGTGCGTGCAAACATTTGACTTTTCGATGTTTTCTCAAAAAGCTGCTGAACTGATTTCAAAAATTTAATAATAAAATGAAATGTTGTTAAAATTGAAGAAAACCGTCCGATATAGCTTGATATCGACTTGCGTTGATAGTTACATTTAATAGAAACATGCAATTCATAAACAATTGTTTTAAACTTCTTTATTTTTTTTTAATTATCCCAATTTGCTGGACGGTTTTGATGAAACTTTTAATAATGATAAAGTTTAAGTTTTTTACGATTACTCTAAAATTTTATAGGCCTACATAAATTGGTATGATGAAAATTCATTTTGTTTGTGAGTCATGTCAAAAATTCAAATTTCCATTATCACAATTTTAAAAGTTCTTTAATATCAATTCCTATTAATCATGTAACTTATTTACATATATTGGGAAGTTCTTACAACTTTTATTAAGACAAAATGAAACATAATCCTAGTTTATCAGCGATCAGATTTGACCTAGTTTATCAGCGATCATTTTTTATTAGAATCTCAAATTTTGGGTAAAAAATGACCAAAAATGATGAATTTTACAGTTTAATTAACTGGTGTGGAATTGGATTAAGAAAAATTAAATTTCAAGTTGTCTTCGCCAATTATAAAGAAAAATGACAATGAATGAAAACTAAACAAGTTAGTCCAAGATGTTGTTCATGCTTTCATATATGTATATATAAATTAAATACATATTTTAAAATTTTAATGTAAATATCGAAAATTTTATTATCTATATAATATTTAAATAACTATCATGTTATATTACCATTAATAATTTATCATATATCTATTTATTAGGGAACAAATATCAACAATGGTAATCAAAATCACTATTTTATTAATACCAATATTAATCCGAATGTTGATAATATGAAACATATTCAAATTAAAATATAATATGATATATGCATTTCTGAAAAATTACTTTGAACTTGTAAATAGAATGATGCATTGATAATGATTTCGACGCAGCAATTAATTAGTTATTAAATATAATTAGCCAACTAATAATATAAAAGATACGAATTTACTTAGGCTTAGTGAATAATATAGTAATTATAAAAACATTTAAAACAAATTCTTTACAAAAATAATAATAAAATGTTTCAAAAGAATTACTAATAAGTTTTATTAAAATTGACAAAAACTAGTTTAGTGTGCTGTTGTAAAATGTTACAATATGAATTTAATGTTATAATACGTCAAAACGTATAGAAATAATAAACATTTTATAAAATATAAAATATAATATATTTGTGTATATATATATATATATATATATATATATATATATAAATTATATATAAACCTATAGATGCATTTTATACAAATAGTGCTGGATGGAATGAAAAGTGTAAACCCATCTAACTATGCACAGTAATTGACACTTTATGCTAGGCGATGGTTTATTTATAGAATTCTAGAGAGATATCCTGAAAAGGGTTCGAGCTTGAAGGGTTTTTGTCCAAAGCTGAAATTCTAAAATACCACTAAAACGAATCAATCACAAGACCCTTTTCAAAATTACTTAAATTAATTTTATGTGCTATAAATTTCACTTCGCGCACAATATACGGCGCGATAAAGAAGATCTGGTTCAAAGTTTAGACGTTATTGTATACATTTGAGTTTTTATATTGAAAATACGCATCGGAAATAAATAAAGGTTATCGAACGGCTACTTTGTTCGTTTCATTAATATATCACATTATAATAGACAGATATTTAATTTATTGCCATTACAAAGAAGTATCTGACCTGATTTTAGATAATTGATTGCGATTTATGAAGTTATGAAATCGTTAGATGTTAGCCGCTTTGATATATGATTATGTATGATATATGTATTATACCGTATTAAAGTGAACATTTAGTTAATTATATTTACAAAGTAAGCCCGCCAAGGAGTAGAGGTTAAGAATGTTTTACAAAATCGAACTAGAAGCTCAGAATACTATATAGGGTACGGTGGGGCACAAATGTCCACCAAATTTTTTCAAAAATAAATAGATTAAACTAATAGTTATTTTAACTCTAACGATGAATTCTTTTGATAAAGTTTCATACAAAGTTCACATGCAGTATGTTCTTTGTAAAAAATTGCCCATGAAATATGTATTTCAACCAGAAGTTGCATTTATCTTGCTTGTAATAATGGTATTTCAAAAAACAATGAGTCTGATTATGATATATTGAACAGAAATGCTGACAAAAGCAAGATTTATAATAGTAGTAAGAGTTGATATTATATTATCTTTTGTTGTTAGTTTTTTTTGGTTGTGAGCGCTGTTGTTTAGTTTACAAGATCTTAATATGATGATCAAGTATAAGATTTTTTTAAAATGTTTTATAAGATGTATTGATAATTTTATGTTAGATTCAATAGTTTTTTATCTAATCTTTACAAAAGCTCACATCTGGATTAGGTAAAAAGTCCCAACTGAACCTTTGGCAAATAAGAGAATAATGTAAACAAAAAGGTCAATTCAAAATATTAAATTTAAAAAAAAATTACTAGAGATTTATGAACATTTAATCAAAACCAGCTGATAAATATTTCTGACAAAATACCAGATCAAGGTTATACAGTATTATCTCTGTAAAAAATGTATCCATGAAATTCATATTTGCATTAGTTGAATTAGTTGCATTAGTTGAATAATGTAGTTATTATTTCGTAAAATCGTTTCTAAATTAAATGTGAGACATTGGATCTGTTTGCCCCCCTGGCCGTTCCATTTTACGCCACCTATGGGGTGAAAAGGACCATGTGACAAATTTTTGAAAATCAGAAAAAACACATTTTTACAATGATGAAAGAGCTGACAGTTCTACTGAACATAGTCAGATAGGTGTTTGTTTGATATATGTTATTTGTTGAGATATAATTGGTTTGGTTTTCACAATATAATTACTCAAATTTAAATTGTACATTTGTGCACTTTTCACCATATTATTCTTTACCCACACATCATGATTCAGGTTTTTGTTTCCAATATCAAAATTTATTTCATCATATTTAGACGTATTACGTATCAGTTTGTATTACCCAAAATGACAACAATTTTTCCAATTTAAAATAATAAATTGCTATTGCTATATAATAACATTAATCTAACCATTTCTAATTTTATCATAGAGGTATTTTTGCAATTCTTCTCTTACCGGCGTGACAAATGATTCGCATAGATTTCACGGTGCCAGATTAAACGCCCGATGGAGAAAATATACGAAGAACGGTTCCTGGAGATCCTTAAGAATCGTAATGTAATTAATTAAAAACACTGAATGCCATTTGTGGAGTGCTTCGACTCTTCAGATCCTGACGAGGATTTCATTAATTGCGTTATCAATACTGCTACTTGAGAAGTAAATAATATTATATTATAAATAACTAACTTTTTCCCTCTCGGCCAAACGGCTCTTGGAGTATTTAATTCTTAGATGAAATGAATTTAATTTTCAATGTGATTAGTGTTACTTTGAAAGAAATTATGCGTAGGAGTGATTGGAATTAGATTGTTGTTTAATATAGAGTCAAGGTAGGAGAATGTGTTTAGTATTGACGTAGGTATTGAAATCGAGAGAAAATGAAGTTTATTTTGTATATGTACACGGCGGTTGGATTTGTAGGGGGCGAAAAAATCGCTTCATTAGTCACATATGATTTTGGGATTTTAGAATCAAATTAAGGCACTTTGCTCAAGATACCACATCTCTTAAATGAACTCTGATGTCCCGTGGATGGATCCAAAGGTTTATATTTTGAAAAATTCGATTTTGACCAATTTAGAGTGCCCTAGTCGTGTCCAAATCCCCAATAACTTTGGAAGGCCTATGCACCCAGTGGGCCACCCCTTGAAACTTTCTCTGAGAGATTTGCCATACAAAAATTGCAAAAAATCATAATTTTTAGCACTTGACAAAAACTAGCACATTGTTTTTGAAAACTTATTTTATGCGGCTAATAATTCATGAACACACACTCTTCACAAGAAAAATATTAGATTTGTATTTTTGCCACTCTTTGCTCCGTATCTCCGTAACGCCTGGATCTGCCTTTGCCAACAACTAATCAGTACATCTCCCTATCAATAGAAATCGAATGTTTTTTTTAACCATTTAAATCGGTTGATCCGTGCGCCTGAAAACGTGGATGAAAAATTGCATCCATACATACATACACATACACATCCATTTTTTCTGACAATGAGGTATGCCAAAATGCTCAGAAACCTCTGAAACGTAAAGATAAGCAAAAATTTTCATTTTCGATTTTTTGTGATTACTATAACTTACCCTACGAATAATAATATTTAAGAATTGCATTAAAAGAATTTCACAAACAATGAACTAAACTTTTAAACTTAAAAACTTTTATTTTTAACACATGAAATAAATATATACAAAACTAATATTAAATTTAAATCATTTAAATATGTATTTCTAATATTATGTATTAATTTTATTAACTTCCCGTAGGGTAAGTTATAGTAATCGCAAAAAAATCGAAAATGAAAATTTTTATATATCTTTACGTTTCAGAGGTTTCTTAACATTTTGGCATACCTTAGAAAAAATGGATGTATGTGTGTGTGAGTGTGTGTGTGTGTGTATGTGTGTGTGTGTGTGTATGTATGTATGTATGTACGTGTGTGTATGTATGTGCGGATACAAATTTTCGTCGACGATTTCGGGAACACGGATCAACCGATTTGAATAATTCTAAAAACATTCGATTCGTATTGATAAGGAGACGTGCTGATTAGTTTTTGGCGAAGGCAGGTCCAGCCGTTCCAAAGATACGGGGCAAAAAGTGCCGAAAACGGTAACTCACTTTTTAAGAGAACGGAGCGTCCGATTTTAATAATTCAAAAAACATTTGACTTGTATTGACAAGATGAAGAATTGATCAAATTTTCATGAGGGCAGGTCTAGCGGTTTCGGAGATCTAACGAAAAAAGTAAAAAAAAATGCCATTTGGCGGTCAAAAAATGATCATTAGACATATGCACATCAAATCATCAGATATTTTATAGAAATTTTAACAATAAGTATAAATTTTGTTTGCATTCCTATGGGTTCCGTACCAATATTTATTCGTTAGACGGCGACGCGCCGCTTACGCGCTTTGACATTTTGTCTCTATGCAGTTAAAGCAGTACGATTGCTTTGAAAAAAGATCTTCCAAAATATGCCAAAATAAAGAAGAAAACATTATTTTTTCCAAAAAAAAAAAAAAAAAAAAAAAAATTAGATTTTTTTTTGAAAAATTTTTTTTTTCAAAAAAAAGTAATTTTTTGTTTAATTTATAGTTTCTCAAAAATCTTATTTTTTTGAAGTAAATTTGTTTTAAAAATGTCAATCGTTTTTAAAAAAATAATAATTTTTGGTACGGGAAGTTCCAGCAATTTGCCTTAAGGCACGATGCCTTAATTGCCTTAAGACAGAATTCCACTTACAGCTAGTTTTATTTATATTATTCGAACAGCAATGAGAACTTAGGGGTACTATAATCTGTTGTTATGACTTGTCTTTATTAGATATGTCATTTATATAGATGACAACCAAAATAGTTGTCCTATCTGTCTGATGAATTTTCTTATTACTATTTCTTCTAATAGTAATGTATTTTTTAATTGATGCAGTAATGCCGGAGAAGAGCTATTCTGCTTGAATTCATATGCTATTTTTAATTTTTATCTTCAAGTAAATGCCGATGTCACTGCTGCTTGTCATCAGACTGCCCGTGGTGGGTATCTAACCTCTGATTGAAATTACATAGTTCTAACTAATTCACGGGATGCCCATGTTATAATACCTAAATATTTGTAGTTGTCACTGTGCTCTACAAGTTATTATTATTCAAGTAATCGAATGAAAGATATCTCGCTACACCGTAATCACATTTTAATACAAATGAAAAAAGTGTGATTGACGGTTTTGAGAATCGTAAAGAGAAAAACGATCAAGAAAAACGCAAAGGAGCATTTTTGCATGTGTCAGACAGTACAAAGAAGTTTTCACAAAAGCAACGGACAGACGGATCGAAGGAGAGACGATTCATTGTGTTCGCTGGCAAAAGACAGCTGTGCAAACTCAAAGACGAATATTTAAAACGATGATCAACGCACAAGTACTTAATCTTCCTAAGAAAATTGAAATGGGAAATTATTAAGATACTACAGAAAATTAACAGAAGAGCCGGATCATGAAACCGGATCAGAAACCTTTGTTCCACACAATTGGACTGTATGACATTATTTTTTTATTTTGTAAATATTAATATAATTCATTAATTTATGCACTGATTTTATTTTATTAAAGTTATAAATATATCTAAGAAATAACAAACGGAAAATTATTAAAACACTGCAGAATATTACCAGGAGGGCAGATGATGTATGATTTGATGTGTACGCCAATTTGGATATGGAACTAGGTTTGTCAATAAGATTTTAAACGATATTAAAATATTTTTTATTTTGATTATACATATAAATCGTCCTGCTTAATATTGTCATAGTTGCTGTCCCGTAAACCAAAGCAATAAACAGAACTGTGCAGATCCGTCATTTTTTGCATGTAATTAAAAATTGTACTATCATAAAATTTCGGTTTGCATCATAATTATCGACTAATTTTGAATTTTATATATCTTAATTTGCTTGAAATTTATCAATTTTTGATAATGTGTAACAATGTTTGTGATTGCTTAATTGTATAAATAGTTATTTTGATTAATGAAAAAAACATCACACCTGGGATCAGTTGAAACAAAACATTGGGGCCAGTTGTATCATTACTTACCATAAGCTACAATTTTAGGACAATTTTATAATTACAGATAATTTAAATGTATACGAGAAAATTCTATTGAAAATCGCAGTGTTTAGATTCAATTGATAGCGATAATTTTTTTTTTAAATAATTAGTTGAAAATTTTATCAAATATCTAAATTTCAATTTCGGTTAATCAAATCAATTATTACACATTTCGGGCAGTTTATGCCACTTGCCTTAAGGCTAAATGCCACTTTTGTCTAGTTTTTATATGAACTTCAGAACAGAAATACTTTTTTTTTCAACTTAATATATTCCATTTAATCTTCTTCACTTGAATCTGTATGTATTACTTGTATATTACAACTAAATGTCCGCTTTAAATCACTTATGTGCTTTAAAGCAAATTGCTGGTGCTTTCCGTACGGAATATTAATTTTTTTAAAAAAGATTCACACATACATCCAATTTTTCAAGGTATGCCAAAATTTCCAGAAACCTCTGAAACCTAAAAACACGCAAAATTATATATTTTAGATATTTTTCCAATTACTATAACTCACCCAATGGGAATTTAAAAATAATAAGTTATATATGTTGAAATTTAAATATTCAAAATTAACTATATTAAATATTGGTAAAAGTATCGACAAACAACCAATTTTATTATATTAGCAAGGTAATGTAGAACATTGAATTGAAATAGATATAAAAGCATGTATATTGAAATGCAATAATATACGAGATGTTGCTTATAAATGCAGCTGCAAAGTATTATGTGTACTTTTAATTTTTGGTAACTAACGGTAAATACGATCCGAAGAGGACAATGCTTATCAAATGTCGAAGGCGTTTGCACAATTGTCGATCAAGGTCAAAACACTACTGTTTCCATTATTCACACCAGCGACGACACCTGAAACTGATGCAACTGATAATAGTATATGCTTAGGTATTTTATGTAAAATTTCAATAGTAAACATGTCTTGTCGCATTTCGGAGTCAGCCTTGGTAGTGTACAGTTCTATTATTGGAATGTTCGATTGATTCGAGACGCCGCGCGTAAGTAAAATCAATCGAATTTATTAGAATATGTTTTGCATCATGTCCAATAATTATAAAACGTCGAGTTTTAATTAAATTG
>NW_020538040.1:141974525-142027923 GCF_003426905.1 Ctenocephalides felis
AAATTGTTATAAACAGGTGGCAGGTTATATAATTGTTGATAAACAGGTTGACATGTAAATTGGTACAATGGGAAATTGGTAGACAGGTATACTGGTAGAGAAGTAAACTGGTAAACACATAGAGAGGACATAATTCGTATAGACAGATAGACTGGAAGAAAAGAAAACTGCTAGACTAGATTCATTAAATATGCATTTTGTTCAAATTTTCAATTGAAAGTAAAACACGGCGAAGCGTGAATGCTATTTATTAAATATAATCTGAAATTTTTATTTGTCAAAATGATAGTAGTAGACGGAACAATAAATTGAACACAATAATTATTTATTTACTTAAAACAGGTTTTTACTAGAATATAATAATTTTTTTGAGATCATGGGTATCTGCCCCAAAAAAACGTTTTCGGACTTGCAGTGCAATTACACTGATAATGGTTCAGAGCATCGTATTTTATGACATTTTGACACGCTCTCAAGATATTATTGAATTTCTACATTTATTATAAGTAGAATATAATACATCAGTAGTATAAATTAGTGTAAAATATATTGCAGTAATATATACAGTAATTTCGACTAAAAATAGCGCAAAACTCTAATACTCAATGAAAGGTCAATACATTTTATTAACTTCCCATAGGGTAAGTTATAGTAATCGCAAAAAATCGAAATAGAAAATTTGTATATATCTTTTCGTTTCAAATGTTTTTGAACATTTTACCATACTTTAGAAAAAACATACATGCATACACATGCATACATGCACATACATGCATACATACATACAAACACTCACACACACATGCATCCATATTTTCTGTGGTATTCCAAAATGTTCAGAAGGTCTTGAAACGTAAAGATATGTAAAAATTTTCATTTTCGTTTTTTTCGATTACTATAACTTACCTTACGGGAAGTTAATAATGCGATTTGGCGGTCAAAAATGATCATTAGACACATGCACATCATCTTATCAGATATTTATAAGAGTTTTCACGATGCCATGTATAACTAATGAATTATATCATTTGTATCATGAGAAAGCTGTAGACAAACTCTGCAGTAAAAAATAGAGAGAATATAATTTTGATTGATTTTTCTGTAATTGAGAAACTGATGTAAGTAAAGGTAAAAAGTCACAAAACTAATACCATAAATGAGGTAGGAGGAAAAATGAGTAATAAATTGTGGAAAAACTTTATTTGCTTATACTTGCTCATAAACTATAGATCATAAAACAAATTTTCGAAATGACATGTGTTAAAGTGATAGAGGGCTTATCCGTGGATTAGTGGTTTTGAGCTATGAGGATTCAATTAGAGGTCACAGATTCGATACCCGCCTCGGAAATCCTGATATCAAGCAGTAGTGTTATCAGTTACTAAATGAAAATCTTACTCGTCAAAGCTGCTTCCAGAGATAGGTCAACTGCATGGTTTCAAGATTTTCCATCTATTAAACGATCACAACAGTTATTGGACCCATATGTTCTGATCGTTGTTCAAATAATAGAAAAAAGTGATTGAAATTAAATTGGGCACTGGACTTTGCCTATCATAAACTAATAATATTCCATATAGTGAGCTGAAAAGATTTCAGTGTGCTTCTACTTAGTATTGCTCTCTCTTATATTGTCAGCACATACAATTCTGTATGTGTTTCTGATTGCTGTAAATAAAATGGGGCTTAAAAAATTACTCAGCTATTTGTAATATTCTACAACATTGTTCCTCATATGTCGATGTAATGTCACATTGTTCGCAGTCTAACCTGTATGTCATAAAAATCTGCCATTATCGTGTCTATTACCTTTATATTGAATAGGTGTTTTAGCTTTTGCGTTGCTCTGCTTGGAGCAGACTGATATTCTATAACACGATAGGTACACACATAATATAAACAATGATATTTACCACTTCGGTTTCAACGCAGTACAAAGGACGTCAAATGCATATTGGAAATTTAATATTCTGAAGTATAAAATTTTTATTATTATTTTCCACTGGAAACTAGGTCGCAGATTTATAAAGGGAATGTTATGTAACTAAACAAGCTACAGTTTGTTATTTTATTAACTTCAGGAAGGAAAATCTTTTGTTTCCGCCAGAAAATCTGACTAATTTTATATTTTCTCGACGTTTCAAGTCATTTCGTTTCAAACCAAAATCGGAAATAGTACGTGTGTGTGCGTGCAAACATTTGACTTTTCGATGTTTTCTCAAAAAGCTGCTGAACTGATTTCAAAAATTTAATAATAAAATGAAATGTTGTTAAAATTGAAGAAAACCGTCCGATATAGCTTGATATCGACTTGCGTTGATAGTTACATTTAATAGAAACATGCAATTCATAAACAATTGTTTTAAACTTCTTTATTTTTTTTTAATTATCCCAATTTGCTGGACGGTTTTGATGAAACTTTTAATAATGATAAAGTTTAAGTTTTTTACGATTACTCTAAAATTTTATAGGCCTACATAAATTGGTATGATGAAAATTCATTTTGTTTGTGAGTCATGTCAAAAATTCAAATTTCCATTATCACAATTTTAAAAGTTCTTTAATATCAATTCCTATTAATCATGTAACTTATTTACATATATTGGGAAGTTCTTACAACTTTTATTAAGACAAAATGAAACATAATCCTAGTTTATCAGCGATCAGATTTGACCTAGTTTATCAGCGATCATTTTTTATTAGAATCTCAAATTTTGGGTAAAAAATGACCAAAAATGATGAATTTTACAGTTTAATTAACTGGTGTGGAATTGGATTAAGAAAAATTAAATTTCAAGTTGTCTTCGCCAATTATAAAGAAAAATGACAATGAATGAAAACTAAACAAGTTAGTCCAAGATGTTGTTCATGCTTTCATATATGTATATATAAATTAAATACATATTTTAAAATTTTAATGTAAATATCGAAAATTTTATTATCTATATAATATTTAAATAACTATCATGTTATATTACCATTAATAATTTATCATATATCTATTTATTAGGGAACAAATATCAACAATGGTAATCAAAATCACTATTTTATTAATACCAATATTAATCCGAATGTTGATAATATGAAACATATTCAAATTAAAATATAATATGATATATGCATTTCTGAAAAATTACTTTGAACTTGTAAATAGAATGATGCATTGATAATGATTTCGACGCAGCAATTAATTAGTTATTAAATATAATTAGCCAACTAATAATATAAAAGATACGAATTTACTTAGGCTTAGTGAATAATATAGTAATTATAAAAACATTTAAAACAAATTCTTTACAAAAATAATAATAAAATGTTTCAAAAGAATTACTAATAAGTTTTATTAAAATTGACAAAAACTAGTTTAGTGTGCTGTTGTAAAATGTTACAATATGAATTTAATGTTATAATACGTCAAAACGTATAGAAATAATAAACATTTTATAAAATATAAAATATAATATATTTGTGTATATATATATATATATATATATATATATATATATATAAATTATATATAAACCTATAGATGCATTTTATACAAATAGTGCTGGATGGAATGAAAAGTGTAAACCCATCTAACTATGCACAGTAATTGACACTTTATGCTAGGCGATGGTTTATTTATAGAATTCTAGAGAGATATCCTGAAAAGGGTTCGAGCTTGAAGGGTTTTTGTCCAAAGCTGAAATTCTAAAATACCACTAAAACGAATCAATCACAAGACCCTTTTCAAAATTACTTAAATTAATTTTATGTGCTATAAATTTCACTTCGCGCACAATATACGGCGCGATAAAGAAGATCTGGTTCAAAGTTTAGACGTTATTGTATACATTTGAGTTTTTATATTGAAAATACGCATCGGAAATAAATAAAGGTTATCGAACGGCTACTTTGTTCGTTTCATTAATATATCACATTATAATAGACAGATATTTAATTTATTGCCATTACAAAGAAGTATCTGACCTGATTTTAGATAATTGATTGCGATTTATGAAGTTATGAAATCGTTAGATGTTAGCCGCTTTGATATATGATTATGTATGATATATGTATTATACCGTATTAAAGTGAACATTTAGTTAATTATATTTACAAAGTAAGCCCGCCAAGGAGTAGAGGTTAAGAATGTTTTACAAAATCGAACTAGAAGCTCAGAATACTATATAGGGTACGGTGGGGCACAAATGTCCACCAAATTTTTTCAAAAATAAATAGATTAAACTAATAGTTATTTTAACTCTAACGATGAATTCTTTTGATAAAGTTTCATACAAAGTTCACATGCAGTATGTTCTTTGTAAAAATTGCCCATGAAATATGTATTTCAACCAGAAGTTGCATTTATCTTGCTTGTAATAATGGTATTTCAAAAAACAATGAGTCTGATTATGATATATTGAACAGAAATGCTGACAAAAGCAAGATTTATAATAGTAGTAAGAGTTGATATTATATTATCTTTTGTTGTTAGTTTTTTTTGGTTGTGAGCGCTGTTGTTTAGTTTACAAGATCTTAATATGATGATCAAGTATAAGATTTTTTTAAAATGTTTTATAAGATGTATTGATAATTTTATGTTAGATTCAATAGTTTTTTATCTAATCTTTACAAAAGCTCACATCTGGATTAGGTAAAAAGTCCCAACTGAACCTTTGGCAAATAAGAGAATAATGTAAACAAAAAGGTCAATTCAAAATATTAAATTTAAAAAAAAATTACTAGAGATTTATGAACATTTAATCAAAACCAGCTGATAAATATTTCTGACAAAATACCAGATCAAGGTTATACAGTATTATCTCTGTAAAAAATGTATCCATGAAATTCATATTTGCATTAGTTGAATTAGTTGCATTAGTTGAATAATGTAGTTATTATTTCGTAAAATCGTTTCTAAATTAAATGTGAGACATTGGATCTGTTTGCCCCCCTGGCCGTTCCATTTTACGCCACCTATGGGGTGAAAAGGACCATGTGACAAATTTTTGAAAATCAGAAAAAACACATTTTTACAATGATGAAAGAGCTGACAGTTCTACTGAACATAGTCAGATAGGTGTTTGTTTGATATATGTTATTTGTTGAGATATAATTGGTTTGGTTTTCACAATATAATTACTCAAATTTAAATTGTACATTTGTGCACTTTTCACCATATTATTCTTTACCCACACATCATGATTCAGGTTTTTGTTTCCAATATCAAAATTTATTTCATCATATTTAGACGTATTACGTATCAGTTTGTATTACCCAAAATGACAACAATTTTTCCAATTTAAAATAATAAATTGCTATTGCTATATAATAACATTAATCTAACCATTTCTAATTTTATCATAGAGGTATTTTTGCAATTCTTCTCTTACCGGCGTGACAAATGATTCGCATAGATTTCACGGTGCCAGATTAAACGCCCGATGGAGAAAATATACGAAGAACGGTTCCTGGAGATCCTTAAGAATCGTAATGTAATTAATTAAAAACACTGAATGCCATTTGTGGAGTGCTTCGACTCTTCAGATCCTGACGAGGATTTCATTAATTGCGTTATCAATACTGCTACTTGAGAAGTAAATAATATTATATTATAAATAACTAACTTTTTCCTCTCGGCCAAACGGCTCTTGGAGTATTTAATTCTTAGATGAAATGAATTTAATTTTCAATGTGATTAGTGTTACTTTGAAAGAAATTATGCGTAGGAGTGATTGGAATTAGATTGTTGTTTAATATAGAGTCAAGGTAGGAGAATGTGTTTAGTATTGACGTAGGTATTGAAATCGAGAGAAAATGAAGTTTATTTTGTATATGTACACGGCGGTTGGATTTGTAGGGGGCGAAAAAATCGCTTCATTAGTCACATATGATTTTGGGATTTTAGAATCAAATTAAGGCACTTTGCTCAAGATACCACATCTCTTAAATGAACTCTGATGTCCCGTGGATGGATCCAAAGGTTTATATTTTGAAAAATTCGATTTTGACCAATTTAGAGTGCCCTAGTCGTGTCCAAATCCCCAATAACTTTGGAAGGCCTATGCACCCAGTGGGCCACCCCTTGAAACTTTCTCTGAGAGATTTGCCATACAAAAATTGCAAAAAATCATAATTTTTAGCACTTGACAAAAACTAGCACATTGTTTTTGAAAACTTATTTTATGCGGCTAATAATTCATGAACACACACTCTTCACAAGAAAAATATTAGATTTGTATTTTTGCCACTCTTTGCTCCGTATCTCCGTAACGCCTGGATCTGCCTTTGCCAACAACTAATCAGTACATCTCCCTATCAATAGAAATCGAATGTTTTTTTTAACCATTTAAATCGGTTGATCCGTGCGCCTGAAAACGTGGATGAAAAATTGCATCCATACATACATACACATACACATCCATTTTTTCTGACAATGAGGTATGCCAAAATGCTCAGAAACCTCTGAAACGTAAAGATAAGCAAAAATTTTCATTTTCGATTTTTTGTGATTACTATAACTTACCCTACGAATAATAATATTTAAGAATTGCATTAAAAGAATTTCACAAACAATGAACTAAACTTTTAAACTTAAAAACTTTTATTTTTAACACATGAAATAAATATATACAAAACTAATATTAAATTTAAATCATTTAAATATGTATTTCTAATATTATGTATTAATTTTATTAACTTCCCGTAGGGTAAGTTATAGTAATCGCAAAAAAATCGAAAATGAAAATTTTTATATATCTTTACGTTTCAGAGGTTTCTTAACATTTTGGCATACCTTAGAAAAAATGGATGTATGTGTGTGTGAGTGTGTGTGTGTGTGTATGTGTGTGTGTGTGTGTATGTATGTATGTATGTACGTGTGTGTATGTATGTGCGGATACAAATTTTCGTCGACGATTTCGGGAACACGGATCAACCGATTTGAATAATTCTAAAAACATTCGATTCGTATTGATAAGGAGACGTGCTGATTAGTTTTTGGCGAAGGCAGGTCCAGCCGTTCCAAAGATACGGGGCAAAAAGTGCCGAAAACGGTAACTCACTTTTTAAGAGAACGGAGCGTCCGATTTTAATAATTCAAAAAACATTTGACTTGTATTGACAAGATGAAGAATTGATCAAATTTTCATGAGGGCAGGTCTAGCGGTTTCGGAGATCTAACGAAAAAAGTAAAAAAAAATGCCATTTGGCGGTCAAAAATGATCATTAGACATATGCACATCAAATCATCAGATATTTTATAGAAATTTTAACAATAAGTATAAATTTTGTTTGCATTCCTATGGGTTCCGTACCAATATTTATTCGTTAGACGGCGACGCGCCGCTTACGCGCTTTGACATTTTGTCTCTATGCAGTTAAAGCAGTACGATTGCTTTGAAAAAAGATCTTCCAAAATATGCCAAAATAAAGAAGAAAACATTATTTTTTCCAAAAAAAAAAAAAAAAAAAAAAAAAATTAGATTTTTTTTTGAAAAATTTTTTTTTTCAAAAAAAAGTAATTTTTTGTTTAATTTATAGTTTCTCAAAAATCTTATTTTTTGAAGTAAATTTGTTTTAAAAATGTCAATCGTTTTTAAAAAATAATAATTTTTGGTACGGGAAGTTCCAGCAATTTGCCTTAAGGCACGATGCCTTAATTGCCTTAAGACAGAATTCCACTTACAGCTAGTTTTATTTATATTATTCGAACAGCAATGAGAACTTAGGGGTACTATAATCTGTTGTTATGACTTGTCTTTATTAGATATGTCATTTATATAGATGACAACCAAAATAGTTGTCCTATCTGTCTGATGAATTTTCTTATTACTATTTCTTCTAATAGTAATGTATTTTTTAATTGATGCAGTAATGCCGGAGAAGAGCTATTCTGCTTGAATTCATATTGCTATTTTTAATTTTTATCTTCAAGTAAATGCCGATGTCACTGCTGCTTGTCATCAGACTGCCCGTGGTGGGTATCTAACCTCTGATTGAAATTACATAGTTCTAACTAATTCACGGGATGCCCATGTTATAATACCTAAATATTTGTAGTTGTCACTGTGCTCTACAAGTTATTATTATTCAAGTAATCGAATGAAAGATATCTCGCTACACCGTAATCACATTTTAATACAAATGAAAAAAGTGTGATTGACGGTTTTGAGAATCGTAAAGAGAAAAACGATCAAGAAAAACGCAAAGGAGCATTTTTGCATGTGTCAGACAGTACAAAGAAGTTTTCACAAAAGCAACGGACAGACGGATCGAAGGAGAGACGATTCATTGTGTTCGCTGGCAAAAGACAGCTGTGCAAACTCAAAGACGAATATTTAAAACGATGATCAACGCACAAGTACTTAATCTTCCTAAGAAAATTGAAATGGGAAATTATTAAGATACTACAGAAAATTAACAGAAGAGCCGGATCATGAAACAGGATCAGAAACCTTTGTTCCACACAATTGGACTGTATGACATTTTTTTTTAATTCGTAAATATCAATATACTTCATTAATTTATGCACTGATTTTATTTTATTAAAGTTATACATATATCTTATTGTAAGAAATATCAAACGGAAAATTATTAAAACACTGCAGAATATTGATGTGTACGCCAATTTGGATATGGAACTAGGTTTTTCAATAGAAATTTGATCGATATTAAAATAATTTTCTGTCTTGATTGGACATGTAAATCGTCCGTCATAATTTTGTCATAGCTAACGTCCCGCAGGCCGACGCAATAAACAGAACTGTACAGTTCGTCCGTCATTTTTAGCTTGTAATATAAAATTTTATTATCATAAAATTTCGGTTTGCGTTATTATTATCGACTAAATTTGAATTTTATATATCTTAATTTGCTTGAAATTTATCAATTTTTGATAATGTGTAACAATGTTTGTAATTGCTTAATTGTATAAATAGTTATCTTGATTAATGTAAAAACATCACACCTGGTGTCAGTTCAACAACACCTTGGGGCTAGTTGTACAAAAATTATATACAGTTCCAAGTGAAGAAGATTGAATGGAATATGTAGTTTGTAAGATGTGAACACATGTAAATTTTGTTACAATAGACACATAATTAATTTTATTATATTTTACGATGATTCACAATTAATCATTTTCTAGAAAAAGTTTGGTGTTACCCGGTGTTTTGGGCTAGTTGTAACATATGCTGAAGAAACTAGTTAAGATAAAAAAACTGACAATAATGCTCTTGATAAGTTATTCTTTATTAATTTTTAAGAAAATTATCCTTTATCAAAGTAATTCTTTCCATATATCAACGCAAACTTTAATTTCTGCAATTAAAATATATATCGTTTTCTGTAATATACATTTGTGTAATAAATAAACGTAAACTACAATTAATATCATAATGAAAAAAAATAAAGTGTATCCTGTAACAAAATATACATGTCCCCTATTAACTTCCCCAAGAAGTTCAGATTTTCATAAAACAATCTGACTCGCTAATTTTATGTTTTCTCGACGTTTCAAGCCATTCTGAATCGATTGAGACCAAATTTGGAAAAAGTATGTGTGTGTATGTGAACAAATTTTTTGCTGTAAATCAACGTTTTTTTCAAAAACGCCCGAGCCGATTTCAAAAATTTAAAAGCCATTATATGTATCTCGATGAGGACCATCGTTCTTTGTTAATCGCAAAAAAGTGAAAAAAAATTGGTAAAAAATCCTCTGGTAAATTGGTAAAAATTTATTGGCACAACTTCTTGTAATTAACTGTTGAGAAAAAAAAATTTACCAATTTTTATGAAACTTTTTATGTTGATAGATATCATGATCCTTAACAACATACTAAAATTTTACGTTTTTACAGCAAGTAGTTTAATTTTGAAAATTCACCAAAGTTTGAAAAATACTCACAAACTGCTTTTGTGATGTGATGAGTCAAACATTATCAATTCATTAAAATTTAAAATAATAAGCTACAATTTTAGAACAATTTTATAATTACATATAATTTAAATGTGTTTGATAAAATTCTATTGGAAATCGCAATGTTCAGATTTAATTTTTTTTTTATTTTTATTTTTACCAGCAATCAGAACCTTACGTCCTATAAGCTGTTGGGCTGAAAACTTCTTCTTACTTCGTATTTTTAGATGGTAACCCAATGGTTAATCCATTCATATTTGATGATTTTAGTTATTAGAATTAATCTAATAGGGCTGACTTTTAGATTTAATTGATAGCGATAACTTTATTTTTGAAATAAATAGTTGAAAATTTTATCTAAATATCTAAATCTCAATTTTAAGTCGGTTGATCAAGTCAATTATAACACATTTCGGGAAGTTCATCAAGCATCTTGCCTTAAGGCTATATGCCACTTTCATCTAGTTTTTATATGAACTTCAGGACAGAAATACAATTTTTTTTTCTTCAAATATATTTCATTCAATCTTCTTCACTTGAATCTGTATATATTTCTTGTATGGTTCAATCATTTATGTAACTTAAAGCAAATTGCTGATACTTCCCGTACCGAATTTTAAACACATACGAGGTCTGTTCAAAAAGTACCCGGAATTACTAATAATTAAATTTCGCGGGTCTGGAGTGTCTGATTGTCAAAATTTTTTTTTATTGTGTTGGTATACATGCTCCCTAAAGTATGATGAAATTTTCAGCTATATTCACTGTTTACTTTGTCTGTGGTAGTCGCTAAGGTTCGACGTGTTTTTCTGAGCTCGGCGATTTTTACAATGGAAGAATTGAAAAGTCAAAGAATTTGTATTAAATTTTGCGTAAAAAATGAAATAAAGTGTTGCAAAGTGCAAAAATTCACCAGATATGGCTCCGTGTGACTTTTTCCTATTCCCAAAGTTGAAGAGACCCATGAAAGGACGGCGGTTTTCCTCGATTGAAGAAAATCGCTGAGAGTGCTCAAGGACATATCAAAAAGTGAATATCAAGGGTGCTTCGAAAATTGGAAAAAACGCTGGCATAAGTGTATTATATCTGGGGGGGACTACTTTGAAGGGGACCACATTAATGTAGACGAATAAATAAATATTTTTTTGAAAAAAACGAAAATTCCGGGTACTTTTTGAACAGACCTCGTACATCTATTTTTGTAATGTATGCCAAAATTTTCAGAAACCTCTGAAACCTAAAAACATACAAAATTATTTCAGATGTTTTTGCTTACTATAACTTACCCTACGGGAAGTTAAAAAATAATAAGTCGTATATGTTAAAATTCAAACATTCAAAATTAATTATATATTAACCATTAGTAAAAATATCTACAAACAACCAATTTTATTATACTAGCAAGGTAATGTAGTATATTGAATAGGAATAGTTATAAAAAATGTATATTGAAATGCAATAAATATACCAAAATTTAATTAAGATATAATTTTAGTACATTAATAAAAGGTGAACCACTGTGTTTTCCTTCTAAAATTCTATGTTATTTGTCAAACTAATTACTCAACGTCTTTCTATTTAGACAGATTGTAATTCATAAGAAAAAAAAGAATGCAATAATGTATATTATATATAAATGCAACTGCAAAGCATTACGTGCACATTTAATTTTTGGTAACTAACGGTAAATACGATCCCGAGAGGACAATGTTTATCAAATGTCGAAGGCGTTTTGCACAATTGTCGATCAAGGTCAAACACTACTGTTTCCATTATTCACCACCAGCGACGACACCTGAACTGATGCAACTGTAATATTATATGCTTAGGATATTTTATGTAAAATTTCAATAGTAAACATCTCTTTGTTCGCATTTCGGAGTCAGCCTTGGTAGTGTACAGTTCTATTTATTGGAATGTTCGATTGATTCGGGACGCCGCGCGTAAGTAAAATCAATCGAATTTATTAGAATATGTTTTGCATCATGTCCAATAATTGTAAAACGTCGGATTATAGATAAATTGGAATTGTGAACGTCATTTTTATATTATTACAATGTACTATTTCTTGAATGCAATTAGTTATTGCTGAAGTTCTAGTTTCATAGCTCAAGCTATAGGAAAGTTCCACATTCATCCTAAAATTATTTATGATCATAACACGTACATTTCAGCGTTTGTCTAGTAGTAAAAATAAAGTGTGTATTTAACTATTTTTAAAATAATTTCGCGTAAATAATTGTCATGTAATTCACGAAGAAATATTAGTGGCTGCAACTCTTGAGGTAAGATTAAAAAATCAATGCAATTATGTAACTAGTGGGGTGCATGGCATCGTGCCTTAAGGCAAATTGCTGGAACCCAAAAAAATTACACAAAATCGGTACACATTATTAAAATCTCTATAAAATATCTGATAATTTGATGTACATATGTCCAATAAACATTTTTGACCGCCAAATGAATTTTTTCTAACTTTTTTTTTTTAGGTCCATAACCGCTGGAACTGCCTTCCCAAAAATTTAATCAGTTTTTTATCTTGTCAATACAAGTAAAATGTTTTTTGAATTAGTAAAATTGAACGCTCCGTTCTCTTAAAAACTGAGTTACTGTTTTTTGCACTTTTTGCCCCGTATCTTCGGAACGGCCAGACCTGCCTTCGCCAAAAACTAATCAGCACGTCTCCTTATCGATAAAAATCAAATGATTTTTGAATTTATCGGTGTTTCCGAAATCGTCGACGAAATTTTGTATCCGCACACAAACACACACATCCATCCATTGTTTCCAAGGCATGCCAAAATATTAAGAAACCTTTGTAACGTAAAGATATATAAACATTTTCTCTTTCGATTTTTTGGCGATTACTATAACTTACCCTACGGATATATATATATATATATATATATATATATATATATATATATAAGGTAAGGGGCCCAGTTTCTGACCTTTTTAGAGTGACGGTGGAGGTTAAACTATAATAATTAATATAAAACTTAACTTAATGAAAAAAATTATAGTTTTATCTATTAGTTTAGGATTTTTAAAATAAAGTAATGTGCATAAAAAAATTATTTGAACTAAATTTATATTTTAAATTGACGTTTTAAAAATTGACATTAAGAGCTCCAGTTTCTGACCCTCAGAGTTCTTCGTGTGGCAGTTTCTGACCCTGACCGTAGCCCAATTTCTGACCCTCAAATTTAATCATGATTAGGTTATGAAGTGCTTACTAATTTTAAATAAACTGAAATTATTATTAAAATAAATAAATTAAATATTTATTCTAAAAATATACAGTTTGTTAAAATTTAACGTATAAATAGTTCAAGTCTTGTTATAACATATTACACAAACAAAAAAATTAAAATTAATTATTTAAATTACTTGGACTTTTTTTTTATTTTAAGAGCTTTTTGTTTCTTTTTTTCTTCAAGTTTTTTTTTTTAATTATTTTTTCTGCCTCCTTGATGGCTTTATTTTTGGACCTTTCAGCTTTTTTCAATTCTTTTTCTTCTTCTAATTTTCATTTAATTAATTGTAATTGTATAATTGTATAATAATAAAAATATTAGTAAACTAAAACAGTCATAATTTAAGCGTTGATAAAACTGTCATTTTTTTATTAATAATTTTATCACTTAAAAGATGTATTTACAAGATTTAAATACAATCTTTCATTTATACCAATGAATATTAAATGTAAATTTATCACTTTACTACGAAAAATAGTAAAAAAAATATAAGATAACAATAAATATTATTATTTTTACATTTAATGAACAAGTGACTAAAAACATGACAGATAACCTAGCTTTTAGAAGGTTAGAATTGCAGGGTCAACAACTGTGACATACACTTAAAATTGAGCCTAGTTATTGACCCTCAAATTTCAGTAATAAAACTAAATTTAATATGTTTTATAAATATTTTAAAATAAATTTTAATTAATTATTGACTTATTTGTATATTTTTAGTTAGATTTTCGTACTTACATCATAATTAGTGCACGAACTCAATTGTCGTAGCTCCTTACATAAACTGTTTAGACTAAAGCTAAAAAATGGCTTCCACAGTCACTTTTGGTTTAAAATTTTTTTTTATTTAGTTAATATTTTTATATTTTTTAATTGACATTAATGAGGCATAGAATAAATTACTGTCAATTAAGAAAAAAATTATTTTCACATTAAATGTATAGTTTTTTAATTAATTCCAAAAAAAGTTGAAAAGGTCAGAAACTGGGCCAGGGTCAATAACAGGGTCTTTTACCTTATATATATGTATATATATATATGTGTGTGTATTGGGCTTTATTGGGTTTCTTCGTTAGTGATTGCGACTATGGTCTTCGGAACCAAGATTGCAGTTCGATACCCTGCCTCGTACAGCCTGATATAACGCAGTAGTGATATTTATTTTCACTAGGAAAATAAATCGCTGCATAGATGAATTGTAATAAATTTATTACATACACATAGGACAACCATTTGGGTTGCTAAATATAAAAGCACGTCCTTGAAATGTGAGAATTTTTAAATTTTTGAGAAAAATTGACCCTTTTAAAAAAATTTGACTTTTTGATACTTTGAAATATTTTGCAAATTTTGAACTTTGTTCAAAAGCAATCGCGATACGTTAGCTGCGTAGAAACAAAATATCGAAGCGCGTGGGCGCCGCGTCGCAGTAAACGGATAAGCATTGGTACGGAACCCATACAAATCTGTATAAAATATGTGATAAATTGATGTGCATATGCCTAATGATTATTTTTGACCGCAAATTCTCCGAAAGCACTAGACCTGCCTCTCCAAAAATTTTATCAGCTCATTTCGTCAATACAAATAAAATGTTTTTTAAATTATTCAATTCCGACGTTTCGTTCTCTCAATAACTGAGTTACTATTTTTGGCACTTTTTGCCCCGTATTTCCGAAACGACTAGACCTCCTTATCAGTACAAATCGAGTGTTTTTTGAAATATTAATATAATTCTACTAACATTTGTATCCACACACATTTGTATTTTGGTAACTTTCGGGAAGTTTAATATTGATAATATGGTGATAATCTTCAAAATACAATGAATCTTTCGTTTCCTAAGCTACAATTAGCATATTAATTGATGTATAAATGTTATGATGGGTTTTGTTTTTTGGCAATCGCTTGTTATAAATAATTTTGTTAAGACAATCTTTTTTCAGAAAAATCCTAATTGTTTTGCAGATTTGTACGATACGAAACGGCCTTATTATTATTAATTATAATTCATTATATACGTATTCATTACTTTGATCGTAATTTTAATTAGCCTTACAAAAATGTTGTGTTGACAGCTACAACTTTTATTATTGCTTTTGAAAAATACTTGTTTTTAATTTAATTTAAAGTAGAATTAATACTAGTAATTCCTACTGCCTATTAGTCCAGTCATTTGGTGCAAAAAAAGGCTGTTGCCGGTACAGTACTCCGGGAATTCTGAAAATTGGTAATCTCATTGATTTCGAGGTGCTCTTTACGAAAATCAACTTTGCCACCTCAAATTTGAACGGCAAGTTGCCGCCATATTGGAAAAATGGCGTCAAACAACAGCTTTTTTAAAATATCTCTTTTCTGGCTGATTCTGCGATAAAAGTATCTATGTACAAATTAAACTAGATAAAATTTCCTACAATTCTTTAAAAAGCCGTTTTTTTGTAAAATTGATAGTTTGAGAGTATGGCCGCCTCAAAGTCTTTGCTGCTCTCGCCGTAGTATCAAATCTCTCCATATATGACAGCACTTCGAACTTGACCACATTCTCTCTAATAATTAATATTTTCAATGTTAAATTAAGCGAATGAGATCTAGAAATAAAATAATTCAAATATTTGTCGTTTTTTTTTGCTAATTTTTTAACACTTCAATGGCAAAGTAGCTATAGGTATACTTATAGCTTGAGTAGCATCTTACAGCTTCAAGTAGCTTGAAGCGTTAAGAAATCACCAAAAAACAGAAAAATATTTGAATTATTTTATTTCTAGATCTTATTCGCTTAATTTAACATTGAAAATATTTATTTATTAGAAGGAATGTGGTCAAGTTCAAAGTGCTGTCATGTATGGACAGATTTGATACTACGGCGAGAGCAGCAAAGACTTTGAGGCGGCCGTACTCTCAAACTATCAATTTTACAAAAAAACGGTTTTCTAAAGAATTGTACGGTTTTCTAAAGAATTGTAGGAAATTTTCTCAGGTTTAATTCGTACATAAATACTTTTATCGTAGAATAAGCCAGAAAGGAGATATTTTAAAAAAGCTGTTTTTTGACGCCATTTTTTCAATATGGCGGCAACTTGCCGTTCAAATTTGAGGTGGCAAAGTTGATTTTCGTAAAGAGCACCTCGAAATCTATAAGATTATCAATTTTCAGAATTCCCGGAGTACTGTACCGGCAAAACGACCAAATGACTGGACTATATATACTTATTACATTTTTTATACAATATTTGTAAGATGTGCATTGGGGACAGTTGTAAATTAATTGGTGAAATAACAACCCTTCGAAGAATTACATATAACTAAGTATTATTTTTTAATTCAACTTTTGTTTCGATAGCATTTTGAAGAAGCTCATATTATAGAATACCATATATATATAATATATATATATATATATATATATATATATATATATATATATTGTAGTGGTATTCACCCTTTACAATAGTTATAAATAATATTATAAATTACTATATAACGGCCAGAATATGAACGACGCAATTAGTATTGCTCATAGTTACATTGTAAGCTTGCAGTAACCTTGCAAGTGTTGATAAAATTCCTTTTGAAACCGCAAACTGTGTCCGACGACCAAGTAAAGCGTAGTTTCTGACTCACATATATCGTACATTCTAGAAAAGGAATGCGTCATACGATAAGGAGTATTTAAGGTTCTGTATGATGCAATAAACAGTTAGTTTGAGTCAGTATGAGTATGGGTCAAGATCAGTATGGGTTAAGATCAATATAATTCAGTTGTAATCCAGTTATAATAAAATTCAGTCATTTTGAGTAATATAAAGTAATCAATGGAGTTATGTTTAAGTTCAGTGTTAAGTTATATGAAAAGTGTTCAAGTTATATGAAAAGTGTACAAGAATCATGAAATAAACGTAAACATCAAAAGAATCATGAAATAAACGTAAACATCAAAAGTCTTCATCTGTTTTACTGATTCATTTCACATTCTGGTACCAGCTTGATACTTAGCAGCAGGAAGAACCTACATTTTGTTGCTCCGTCGCTGGATGGGGCACAACATATTTTTATTTGGTGGCAGTGTGGGATTCTGTGAATTTTTTTTTTTTAAAATGCTAAATTATTTACCATAACATGTCTTGAACATAGAATTATTGCATATTTGGAAAACGGATATTTGAGAAAATACGCCGAAATATAGTAATAATTAGATTCAGAAAAGGTAAAGCTTTACCGAAGTAGAAATATTATTGAACTACAAAGTGAAGACTCCAAAATCAAGAAGTAAGAAAAGAGAAAAAACGTAACAAGAAGAATCAAGAAACAAAGAAAAGAGAAAGTCGTAATAAGAAGAAACAAGAAAATCAATCAATAATCAAGAAACAAAGAAGAGAAGAAGATAATATAAATCAATAAGAAGAATCAAGAATTCAAAGTGTTATATTTACAAGTGAAAGTCAAAGGTGAAAAATAAAATAAAAAGTGTTATGAAAAGTGATAAATCATTGTTTAAGTTACAAAAGTTTAAGTGATTGTGAATTCGAGTGAACCAAAAGATATTAATTAAGAAAGGAATACAACTCATTGTCAGTAAGCTTATTTTTAATATATTTTTGTAAATTTTTGCGCTTCTGTTTCAGTAGTTTTTCATACTTTTCAAAATGAATGAACCAGTAGATATGTCGCGCGAAGGTAATTAAATATTCAAACTGCTATCGCATTAATTCCGAATTTCAATGGGGAACCTTCAATGCTTCCTTCATTTATTACTGCATGTGATGCATTATCGGTGGATTTGAGTCCATCAGAAGCGGAAAATTTGCTTACAGTTTAAAAATTAAAATTAGACCCCCAATTTTTGCAAAGATCCATTTATTAATTTTGAAACGTGGGAAGATTTAAAATGTTATTTAGCTAAAGAATATGTTGTAAAACGACCCATTTCTAGTTTATTAAACGAATTGAATAATTTAAAACAAAAATATAACGAAACAGTAAAAAGTTTTGGAGACAGAATTGAAGAAATTTTGCGACAAATTCATTATTCAAACGTAATTAGAGTAGGACATGACTATGCAACAACAACACAAGTGACATTCGAACAAGTAGGTGTAAAAGTTTTTGAAAATGGCTTAACAGAATCTTTAAACACATTAGTAAAATGTTGTCGATTTTCTGATATTAAAGATGCTATTGACTTCGCTTTGCAAGAAGAAGCTTGTCAAAATTCATCAAATATCAGAAGTAATCAACATAATAATATAATATGTTACATTTGCAAAAAACGTGGTCATATTGCTCCACAATGTTTCTTAAATAAAAAGAATAACGCTAATTCAAATAATAACCAAAAGTTTTGTAACTATTGTAAAAACGTCAAAAACTTTTATTACGCCTACCAACGAACACAGACAAATGTCAAAAACTTTTATTACGCCTACCAACGAACACAGACAAACATGCAGTTATTCGCACACACATGCAGAAAATGCATCAAACGCACATGCCCACAGAATGTCAAACTGTGACGAAAACCAACAATCCACAAATTTCCAAACCCAAGATCCAAAATCAACAACAGAAAACGAAACAATTACAGTACGTGAACTAAATGCACAATTTTTCAGTTCATTTTCAATTAATAAAACTGACGAAAAGGAGATAAATTTCAAAAACAAAAACGTTTCGTTACAAATTGAAAACAAAACTTTTTGCACAAAATCAAACAAAGAACAAGACCCAAGAAACGGCAAACAGCAATTAAAAGACAAAGATAAAACCAAAGAAAGACATGACAAAAATGTTTTAACAACATCAGATAACGAAATACAACAAAAAGACAAAATTTCAAACGACCCACAAATTTCACAAACGCACGAAACGTACCCAGGAAACAGAAAAACAGACAAAGATTTTACGAACAAAAATTCAGAATTTCAAACAAACAAAGTAATCAAAAAAGTTGAAGAACCAGAGGTAGTTACAGTCACAACTACTACCACACATCCTTATCAAGAAACCAAATCAAAGAAATCCTACGACAAGTACGTAAAACCACAACGAACATTTAAAATCGACAATTTAGAATTATTAACGGACAAAAACCCTTATGCAAGTAAATCCAAAAAACTAATGCCTTTATTTAAAGATGCATACAGAGTTGTTAAGACAAATGATACAGGACGGATCATACGGATCAACGACAAAGGACATGCCAACTGACAACGACTTTTTTTTCCGAATTGAAATTTATAAAACCAAAAATGAAATAAAATATTCCAATTGTCAAATAGACAACATGTAAAGTTTACAAAGCAAATATATGAATTAAATGTTAGAAAGAGATAAAAAACAAATGAATTATAATAAAATTGTCACAACCAAAGATTCTCAAACTTTTTTTTTCACAAACATTAAAATTTATAATGTAAATGAAATCAAAGTTTTTTTTTAAAAAAAAGAGCATTGTTATATTATAAGTCATGATAATTATTGTAAAACTGTTTATATTATTATTAATCAATGAAATGTCACATTTTGAAATATTATAAAGATATTATATAACTCAACTGTAATCATGAAATTTTGAAAAATATTACCATTGAAATAAAAATATACTTAATTATAAATTCATAATATTGTTCTACAATGAATACAATTTTTGAATTTTTTTTTTAAATAACATTTTTTTTTTAATTTTTCAAAATTTCATGAAGAAGAAAAAAATGTATTTGAAATATTATATGAACTTTAACATTATATTAATTATATCCAAACAAATAATTATAAGAAATCTGTACAATGTAATAGCATGAGCACAAACATTTTTTTTGAAGCACCCGAAATGCTTTCTTTTGTGAACGCACGAGGGCGCGCGTTTTTTCGGCGGGTGAGGTGTAGTGGTATTCACCCTTTACAATAGTTATAAATAATATTATAAATTACTATATAACGGCCAGAATATGAACGACGCAATTAGTATTGCTCATAGTTACATTGTAAGCTTGCAGTAACCTTGCAAGTGTTGATAAAATTCCTTTTGAAACCGCAAACTGTGTCCGACGACCAAGTAAAGCGTAGTTTCTGACTCACATATATCGTACATTCTAGAAAAGGAATGCGTCATACCGATAAGGAGTATTTAAGGTTCTGCATGATGCAATAAACAGTTAGTTTGAGTCAGTATGAGTATGGGTCAAGATCAGTATGGGTTAAGATCAATATAATTCAGTTGTAATCCAGTTATAATAAAATTCAGTCATTTTGAGTAATATAAAGTAATCAATGGAGTTATGTTTAAGTTCAGTGTTCAAGTTATATGAAAAGTGTTCAAGTTATATGAAAAGTGTACAAGAATTATGAAATAAACGTAAACATCAAAAGTCTTCATCTGTTTTACTGATTCCATTTCACATTCTGGTACCAGCTTGATACTTAGCAGCAGGAAGAACCTACATTTTGTTGGCTCCGTCGCTGGATGGGGCACAACAATATATATGTATGTATGTATGTATGTACTATTCATTATACACTATTTGCAGTAGACATATTTAATAACAACTAAATTCTTCTGTTTTGCACTATAGCTGAATGTATCAGATTATACTGAAAACAATTTTTCTTTCCGGAATTAATTATATTTGCAGCTTGTTTGTTTGTTTTGAAACATAGATATAGATTGATGAGTGGAAAAGTGCAATTTATTTCACGGAGTGCTTTTAGTTGAATGCCTTTTGAATTTATAGATATATATGTATCATCTTTATTCTATTTTGCTATTTTGCTAAAGAAAAAGTAAAAATGTTGGTCAAGATGTAAATTAAGAAAAAATTTAATCTGTCAATATTCATGTCAAAATTAAATTTTTGAAGCTAGGTTAATTATTTTAAACTTATTTATTACTTACAACTTAAGAGTTAGGTTAACAATTATTTTGTACCACTGAATTGATAGGGTAACTACAGTAATCGCAAAAAAAAATTGCAGAAAATGAAACATTTTATATATCTTCACGTTTCAGAATTTCTCAACATTTAGGCATACATTAGAAGAAATGTGTGTGTGTGTGTGTTCGGATACAAATTTTTGTCGACCATTTCGGAACACGGTTCAACCGAACTGATTAAATTTTTAGTAAGGCTGGTCCAGCGGTTTCTAAGATCGAGGAAAAAAGGTACAAAAAAACAGAGCCATGTGGCGGTCAAAAATGATCATTAGACATATTTACATCAAATTATCAGATATTTTATAGAGATTTTAATAATAAGTATAAATTTTGTTTATATTTCTATGTGTTCTGTAACATTGTTTGTCCGTTAGACCGCAACGCGGCGCTTACACGCTTCCAAATTTCCAAAATTTTAAAATAGTTCAAAATTTCCAAACTGTTTTTAATATATATTTTTTTAATAGTCAATATTTTTGATCTTTTTTGAAAAATTAAATTTTAATACGGAAAGTTCCAGCAATTTGCTTAAGGCTCAATGCCATACATCACTAGTTGACCACCAATTTTGTAATATTGATATGTTCTAGAGAAAGTTAAGACCAACTGATTTTTGGGCAAATATACAAGTATTACTTACATAGACTATATTAATATTCTAGTAATCATTTTAATGTTAGTACATACACCCATAAATTTACGGTTTCATTCCATGTAACACAAGTTTAATTGCATACACTGATTTTTGGAAATCTTCATGAATGACAAACTACGTAATTCTCAAGTATATTTTACCAGCTCTTTTACTATCAGCAGTAGTTAATATAAAGCGAAAAATAATGCGATTTGCAAGCACCGCTCTTGAAATCTACCAAGTGGAAACTTGCAAAATAGAATATTTATTGTAGATGATAGAGTTGTATTAGGTCTTAAACTTGGGCTCACGAAATGTACAGGAACAGAGATCTTTCGCTTTATTATATCGTCGTGAATAATTGCAAGTTTAATAATTCAAACGCAAAGATATGATAGAACTAACATAAGACACTCGGCAGGGACGAATTGTAGAAATATAGTCTTGCAACTACTGCTTTATTTAGCCTTTTATGCTAAGAGATTAAATTCATTTAGGTATATATGTTTTTACAAAAACTTTTTTCATATCAAAATATATTTAACTTCTCGTAGAGTAAGTTATAGTAATTGCAAAAAAATCGAAAATAATTTTTTTTATATATCTTTACGTTTCACAGGTTTCTGAATAATTTGGCATACCTTAGAAAAAATAGATGTATGCGTGTGTGTGTGTGCCTGTGTGCGGATACAAATTTTTGTCGACGATTTCGGGAACACCGATCAACCGATTTGAATAATTCAAAAAGTATTCGATTCGTAATTGATAAGGAGACATGCTGATTACTTTTGGCGAAGGCAAGTCCAGCCGTTCCGAAGATACGGGGTAAAAAGTGCCAAAAACGGTAGCTCCGTTTTTAAGAGAACGGATCGTCCGATTTTAATAATTCAAAAGAATTTTACTTGTATTGACGAGATGGATAACTGTTTAAATTTTTGGGAAGACAGGTCCATCCGTTATGAACTCTCAATAAAAATAAGTTAAAAAATGTCATTTGGCGGTCAAAAATGTTTATTGGACATATGTACATCAAATTATCAGATATTTTATAGAGATTTTAATAATGTGTACACATTTTGTGTAAATTTTTTGGGTTTCGTACCAAAATTTTTAATTACGGTACGGAAAGTTCCAGCAATTTGCTTTAAGGCACGATGCCATGCACCCCACTAGTTTCCAGTTATAAATAATTATCAAATATCCTATAAAGTAATTATAACAAAACTAATATACACTTAAATAAATGAATGCATAAAAATGAAGTGCCTAATAGCCATAAAAATTTGTGTAGAACATCTACGATTGATGTAATTGATTTTTTTTCATTAATGAAGACGGTAGCATCTAGCAATATACTTCAGTATATTGTATAATAATAATATACTGTCTATAATATGTTATTTTAGTTAATTTATCACAATTTTGTAGAAACACGAATTTAGTAAATGTCATCACAGGTACAAATATTGCGTTTATTATATGTATAAATAACTAAAATTTATTTTGAAACCAATTTTGATAATTTTCTCTAACTTTTACAAGTCGAATATATGTATTTATTATGTTTCAAATTTGTGACTTTGGGCTTAATCAATATATACACTCACAATTTACTACTTATAATTATCATAATTAAAATTATTTATTATAATTATAAAAAAATATAATATTTTACTTCAAACAATCAGGGTGTATTTTATGTAAGAAGCGCTTAATTCGCATGGATAAAACATTCAAAGAAGATGCATAAAGAAGCAGTATCGTTCTTAGAAGTTTTTAATTCAATAAAAGTTAATCTAGTAGTCAAATTAGTTCAACTTAATGCCATTAAAACGGCCAACAGTGATTTAAAGTTTAGTTTTTGACAAAACTCATTCTAATTAGTATTCAAATGTGATATTACGCAGTAATCTGGTTTCTGAATTTCTCAATGAATTTCCTCCAGATTACTTTTTAGACAGATCGTTACACAAAATCATAAAGCCCTTTAGTTTATAAACGTGTAAAATTTGAACACTCATTAATAGTTGTTCGACTCACTATTTTTTTTCCTTTATAATTGAAATTATATTACATATTTCTCACTTACATAATTATATCTTACATATAAAAATGGAGCTCGATAAAATGATCCGCTAAAACTCGAAAACGGCTAAACCGATTTGGCCAGTCTTAGTCTTGAAAAATTCGTGCCAATTCAGAGATTGTCCAAAAAGTAAGAAATAATTTCAAAACCGCATAGAAATTATTTATTTTTAATTTGAAATTTTTTGTAGAGGCGTAATTTAAATAAAACAATGGACGGTGGCTAATACGTCAAATGTCAAACATTTTTGACAGATGATGTTCAATCACGTTTAATAGGATGTTTTACGTGAATATTATTTAACTAAGATAAAATTGTAGTAAGTAGTTCTGTTTTTAGTTTTATTTATATACAAAAACGTTAGTAGACGGGCCGCAAGTGTTACTAGAAACTCAAAATATCAACTTTTTTGAAATGTTAATATAAAATACACTTTTTGGTGTTGTAGCACTCTTTTTTGCAAATCATATTTTTCTCAAACACGGTGCTCTGAAAGATCTCATTTGTATAATTATATACAAAAAAAATCTGAAAAACTTGAAACGTAATCAATAAGTGTATTGACAAAATATAGACAAACTAGTGGGGTTTATTGTTTTTATAATACCTCATTGTATAGAGCGTTCAAACAACACATCCTTATACACTTAAAGTATTAATATTTTTGATTTTCTAGAAATTGTTTAGAATATACCTTACTTAGCAAAACAACGTTTGCCAGGTCAGCTAGTATATTATAAAATCATTTTTCTATTTTAACTTCAAAACATATTTATGATCTAAGTTTCATATAAACACAGACAAATATTTATTTTAATTTATCACTAATTTACATGCTTTATTAATTATTATTTATTATTAACTTCTCTTAGGGAAAAGCAATAATATAATTGTAACACTGATTAGTTCAGATTGTATGCTATTTACATTATTCGAATTAACCATATAATACTCTATAATACTCTTCTTTTATCCATGGACTTAACTATTTTTTTATAATAATTTTCATTTAATATACATTTCACATATTCTTTATAATGATTATTATTAATTAATTGAACTGCAGTATTTTTTATTCCTGTTTCTACTTCTGCAATGAGCGTTTTGTTAAATCGACATACCAGTAACTATAAATAATCAGTCAGCTTACTTCGACAATATATATTATTTATATTTATACTTACATAAAATGTTATACATTTCATTCAATAAAAATTATCAATGTTTCATGCAACATTGTATAAATCACATTTTTTTAAATCTAATAGATCTGAAAATTGTAAGTCAGTGTGTAAAAAATTAGAATTACTAAATTAATTCTCAATCTTCTCGATTTCGTCGGGATTTTCAGTATCTAAGAGTCGTATTTTTCTCCCATAATAATTTTCGATATCACGACAAACTTCCATGGCATGGTCAGAATCTATTAAGTTTATTGCAATTAAAGATTTACCGAAACGTCCAGTTCTTCCAATTCGATGTAAATAAGTTACATAATCTTGTTATGAAGATCTACAGGCATGTCGAAGTTTACAATGATTGTCACTTGTTCTATGTCTATTCCTCCAGATAAGACGATTGTGGTAATCAAGACTTTCTCAACCCCATTTCTATATCTGTCCAGAATGTCTAGCCTTTGCTCTACTGTGAGTTTACCAGACAGAACTGACACGGAATGTCCATCTTCACACATCTTTTTGGCAAGCCAGGAAGCAGTTCTTCGAGTATGGCAAAAAATAATAGCCTGGCCAACTGAAATAACTCCATATATATTCGTGATAGCAGTATACTTCTCATTTTCATCTGCACACTTTACGTAGTACTGTTTAATACTTTCCAAAGTCTCTTCTTCTCGTGATAATTGAATAACTATTGGATTGGGAATGATCATATTTGCAAATTCCATCACAGCCGAGTCAAATGTAGCAGAGAACAAAAGCATTTGACAACTCGGTGAAAGCTGCTTATGTAAACGTATACACAGGTCTTGGTGTCCTTGCTTAGAAATCATTACATCAGCCTTATCGAAGACACAAACTTTTATTTGTTTCACGTCGAAGGCTGAATATTTCAATGCCCAATCCAATAACTTTCCAGGCGTTCCTATCAACACTTGTGCATCGAGTTTAAGGCCCCTGGAAAGTTCCTGTCCTCGCACAGCATACACTGTCCTAATGTTTGGACAATATTGACTCATTTGTGCGGTCACTTCACCCGTTTGTATGGCTAATTCATAAGTGGGATTTAGACATATGACCTGTGGGTAGTTCTTTGTAGCATCCACCCGACTTAACATACACAGAACAAAAGCTGCAGTTTTTCCTGTGCTGCTTTGAGATTGTGCTATCATGTTTTGTGGAGGATCAGCTAATAAGGTAGGCAAGGTAGCTTCCTGAATTTTTGATGGCATATTAAAGCCCATGGCATAAATTCCTCTAACCAACTCATCTTTTATATTCAATTCTTCGAATTTGACACTGGACACTGTTGCAGATGAAGGGCTTGCTGATTCACCTAGCCTCACAGTGTCGGGTACATTATCGTGAGCATTATTATTGGCATCTTCTGGAGTCTTCTGGAGACACATCGTGTCGATCTTTTGTGATAAATCCTTCTCGGCGTGTGGCCATTGAGCGCGGTCAGTCATTGTATCTAGCAGAATAATTATATTAGTGTTCATGAGTTTTAACCATATTTGAAACGGTTTTAGTTGATTTTTTAATAATATTATTATTAATTTTGAATAATAGTGCGGTACCTTTTACCTGGTCAGCAGTCTCACAATCCTACACAATATAAGAATATATTCTTATATACTATAATTATAATTCATGTACAAACGCTCGAAACAATTAATACGCATGGAGCGCTATAGAGTATAGAGAGACGCACAGTCAAAACTGTCAATGGACAATGTTTTGGCGCAAAAATGTAGTAATTCAAATAATTTAAATTAACTTTCAATAATGAAATCAAAATTCAAAACTAACATTTATTTTGTGTTCATTGATTTTAATAAAAGCAAAAGATTTTGATAAAAAGTGATTCCTTTTTAACTTCTCGTAAGGTAAGTAATAGCAATCGAAAATAAAAATTCGTATATATCTTTGTTTCAAAGGTTTCTGAACATTTTGGCATACCGTAGAAAAAAATGTGTGTGTGTATGTGCGGATACAATTTTTCAGCGACGATTTCGGAAACACGGATCAACCAATTTGAATGATTCAAAAAACATTCGATTCCCATGGATGAGGAAACGAGCCGATCAGTTTTCAGCCAAGGTCCTGCCTTTTCAAAAATAAGGGGCAAAAAAAGCCAAAAATGGAAATTCAGTTTTTAATAGAAGGGAACGTTCGATTTGAACAATTCAAAAAACATTTTACTTGTATGCCTCGAGTAGAAAATTAACTAATTTTTTTTGAAGACAGATTTGGCAGATTTGACATCTCTTTCTGAGCCCTTTCTTGGAAGACAGTTTCCAAGATCCAGAAAAAGTTTCAAAAAAAAAAAATTGCTGAGTAAAAACGATCATTTGACGAATGCATGTCAAATTATTGGATATTTTATAGTGATTGCAATAATAAGTTTACAATTTTTTTGTATTCTGTACCAAGATTTTTAATTTTATAAGTTTACTCTATAGTTGAAACATTTTCAACATCATGGAACAACTGATTGGAATGAATCAACGTACTTGTTAGTTTTTGCGCAAAGCACGTCGTTCATGAAATACGGATCTAAAAGTGTGTAAAAATAGAAATACAGTTTTTGAGGGTACAGGTAATCCGATTACAATGATTCGAAAAAACAATCTGCTTGTGTTTATGGCGCGAAAAAAATCTTTTATAAACAAATGCAAAAATTTCAAAAATCTCAAAAAAAAATCAAAATTAAAAAACATCAAAATTCCAAAGAAAATTGTTATATTTGTTACATATGCATTGTTCTCGCGCATTATCAATAAGATACAAAATTTCAAGAAATTGTATTTTACTTAATTATCTGATGTGAAACATCCAATGTTTTTTGAATAATTGTAAAACACATCTCTTTCTGAGCCCCTAGTCATTGTGAATTTTGTTCTGAATATACTTACGTTATTAATTCTTATAATAATTAGGATCCGGCTCAAAGGACTAATGTAAAGGATGAGGCTTTTTAGACGGTTTCGGAGTAGTTCATTGTATATAATTCAATAGCTTTTACTAGAAAATGGAGTATATTGAGAAAAGTAAGAGTATCTATACGTGAAGAATTATTTAATTCAAGATTAGTTTATTGAGGATTTATGGTACAATTAAAATAGATAACAATCGAAAATAATACAGTGATAGTTACAAAACGCACAAACGAACAAGTATCACGAGCAGAAAGAAATAAACGAAATGGCGAATTATTAGTTCTTACACCGCCCCATCATCCACCTTGCTTTCCATCAGTGCTGCCGAATATGGAATTCAATGAAATGTAAGTTTCTATTTCATTTTCATAATTGATATATAATATTGGAACCATCGATGACACCAAAATACTACCGACAATGCCAAATATGTATGTAGGTTCTTTCTGCTGCTAACAAAGCTGTTTCTGTGGAGGCTGATCAGTAAAACAGACGAAGACGTTTGATGTATTTGTTTATTTCATGACTTCTTGTGCAGCTCTATTAACATATAACCTAAACAATTGAACTTGAATACGACTCCATTGATAACTAATACTACTGACCCATGTTGATCTGAACTTTATGAAAACTAAATGACGACTGACTCCGATTTCATATTGATCTGAACTTTATGGAAACTTAACGACTGACTGAAGACTGCGTCATTGCAAGCCTTTTTAACAGCTCGCCCTGAATGTCACCATGTAATCCCAGTTTACAATGTTTTACGACTTGTTCAATGTCACTGCATAGTGCAATTCAATACTTTACTTAGTTGTTTCTGCGTATTTGTGGTTTGGGAAGGAATTTTATCAACTGGACTTGTCAAGGATATCTCGAGCATACAATGTAGTTACATTTATAATATTTACTTATAATCATAACGAATGGGTGAATACCCACTTCAATATATTTGAGTGGGTATCCTCTTTCTACTAAAGCTTATATTTTACATATAGCAAAGCAAGGAAAAATGTTATGATAACAAAATTTTCGATGATGCAGTTATCTTAAGATTCTTGCTTGCTTTGTTTATATGTAAAATATGCCTGATCGCACAGTAAAAAATTAGACATTTACAAAATTTTCACTGCCAATAAACTAGCATTGCTATAACAACGCTATGTTAGGAGCTCTGTTATGGCAGAATGCCCCATTAATTGCTACCTCGTAAAATATAAAAAAAGTTCTACTTCAATTGCGTATTGCGTATGAATCTTATGCGCACTCTATTTTTATAATGTTTTAACTAGATATTTCATATGTAGTATTATATATGTGTTTATTATTTCTGACTTTAATAATATAACTTGGTCTAAAATACCATCGATGATAAAATTATTCGCCAACATTCCACAAAAAGAATTCCAATATATTTCCACATATCAGAATGCCATTACACTACATCTGCATCTCATAAAATTAATTAAACTGTATCAATATTTTAAATAATTCAAATAATCTGTATCAGCATAAAATTCTCGCTAGTGTCGCGAGAACGGCGGCAATGAATTACCGCAACACATATGATTAGTTATTAGCTATTCTATGAATCCGTGAACACAGCAAAATGCTGCTTTACCGTGTTCAACCTTATTAATACTTAGTTCTGGTTTAATTAAACATTACTCGCCCTCTGTGGCACGTAGTAATGCAAGTTAAATGAAAATTATGTATCAAATAAAAGTGCCGGCACGTTTCCATAATCTCTTTTCTATCGTTAGCGGCTACGTTACCTGCCTCGTTCCCGCAAAACTCGGTGGAAACTGAGGTGTTGCACACAGGGCGGGCGGTGCAATGTACGCAGATAAACTGACTGATTGAAATTTATAGGGATATAATTTTGTTTAGTTATTTGTTATGGCATAAATATGCTATAAATAAATACCTCTGTATTATTGATCTATTAAATGTAAAATTTGACTACAAATACGCACACAAATATATGGGTCATTCTTTTGCAAACCGCACACCAATTAACAATTTAACCCTTTCGACTCGGATGCCGCCGCTCCGGCGGCATACTCATTTTACCGTTGTGCTCGGATGCCGCCGCTCCGGCGGCATAATATGTTTTACCGTTCCGCTCGGATGCCGCCACTCCGGCGGCAAATCGTGTCGTCGCAAACTAAACTTACAACGTTTAATTTGTTTTAATTTTTTTTAAATTAATTTACTACTGCATTTATTTGTTGATTGATTTATTAATTTTATAAATAAATATATAACAAAATTAATTTATTTGCTCATGATCCCCATAATTCTAATGAAGATCTGTGCAGAAATGATTTTTTAAACAATATAGCATAGTTTTGAGTGCATTTTTTTTTAATTTCCAATTTTTTTATTTTATTATCACAATAACTATATTTAAAAGCAATATAACCACATTTTGAAAAAATCCGATACAAAAAAATTCCGAGTTGAGAGATAAGTATAGCGCTATAATATTCCGAGCGCAGCGTACCGACTAGCAGTCCGACTCCCGAGTGGAAAGTGTTAAAATTGTCTTATTTTTTACAACTGCTTTACAAAAAATCATTTAGCACTTATTTCAGGATTTTGCCGAAAAAAAGCCTTTTTAAAATCTTTAAAAAATATGTTACTATAGTTCTATACTATGCGTCTTAAACGAATCCTATTATAATTTGATCTTCACTTGATCATGAAAGACAACTAATGGTATGTAGCATCGTGCCTTAGGGCAAATTGCTGGAACTTCCCGTACCGTAACAAAATGTTCGAAACATATTAAATGTTTTGAAATAGATTATTATAAATACTGTAACACTGTATAATATTTATAAGAATTATATAATCTGAATCACAAAGTCAAAAATATTTATTTCAAGTATGTAAGTGAGCTTTAAAACTTTAGCCAGAATTAAAATTGGAATCTGAATTATTTTCGATTAATAAAAAAAACAAAAAAAAATGAAATGAATTTTTTTTCCAAAAGCAATTGTTTTGTCAACACAAGCAGAAAGTTTTTTGAATCGTTCAATTCGGATGCTTATTTCTCTCAAAACTGTCATTTTTTGTGTATTTAGCTCTGTATCTTTGAAGTGGCCGGGCTTGCCTTTGCCAAAAACTAATAGCCATTTCCTCCAATCATTACTAATTGAATGTTTGTTAGATCATTCAAATCGGAAGCTCCGTTCTCTCAAAAACTCGATTTCTATTTTTTGCACTCTTTGCTCTTTATCTCCGTATCGGCTGGACCTGCCTTTGCCAAAAACTAATCAGCACATCTCCATATCAATAATAATCGATTTTTTTTAACCATTTAAATCGGTTGATCCGTGTGAACGAAAAAATGCGGACAAACAAAACACACACATACATCCATTTTTTCTGAGGTATGCCAAAATGTTCAGAAACCTTTAAAACGTCGAGAAATGCAAACATTTTTATTTTCGATTTTCGGCCCATTACTATAACTACCCTACGGGAAGTTAAAAATATGAAATAATTTCGTAATATGGTTTACTTTCAAAGCAAATTATGAGTTTGCTTTCTCATTGTGAATTATCTAAATACTAGGTATTGAAAATAAAAATACTAATAAATGTTTTTATTTTTTAATAACGAATTCTATTCCGACTTGTGAGCTACGTATGTGCATATTTTCCTTTCCGCCAACAAATACTTTGGCAAATCGTACACGTAATGCAATGCCATTATGCAAGAAAAATGCAGTTCTCGGATTGCAGAAACTTCTTAGCGGCTTCTTAAAAACAAATCTACTAAAGCAGACTTATCGCGACAGCGTGAAATAGTTTCGCGCACATACACAACATACGAAAAACTAACCGAGTCGAAGCACACGGGGAATTTTCATCCTCTATAGGGCTGTTAAAATCTGCGTTCATTTGGAAACATTCTTTAGAAAATTGCATTTAATTCGGCGAATGCAGAGTAATAGACGGAGCATCCTGAAAAGTGCGACACGAAATGCTTTACAGCGAAAATACCTCTGTATTAAAATTGAAGTTTATATTTTTCCTGCTAGGATGTCTACCTTTCTTGTGCAATGAGACGGACTTCACTTGTTAGAATTTGTTTCATGATTTTTAATATATTCATATTCATATTTTAAAACTAATGGTGCATGGCATCGTGCATTAAGCCAAATTGCTGAAAGTTCCCGTATTAGTGTTTTTTTAAAGTAATTCATTAAGTAAATAACATTCATGGAATAAAAATAATCAATAAATCAAAAAAATTGAGCAATGTTTTTAAAGTATTAATATAATCATTAAACTATCATGAATTATTTACGTTCCAAATTACATACCAAAATGTTGTTTTTGGAATTCGTGAACTATTCATCTTTAGAAAATTTATTTCTTAAATATAAATATTTTTTTGTTTAGAGAAATAATAAACATGAATGCAAAAACGTAAAAAATATATGTACATGTGCTTAACTGCCTATCTGTTTACCTGATTGCATGTCTACCTATCTACATATTTAATTGTTTGCCTGTTTATCTGCCCATATATCTACATATTTATCTATCTTCCAGTTTGTCTACCACTTCACCAATCTATTTACCGATTCATCAGTTCATTTTTCCACCAATTAACCTGTCCATCTGTTCATCTGTCTCTTTATCTTTCATAGCTATTTATGTTTACCTGTTTACCCGCCTGCCAATCCACCAGGGTGCTATTCTACCTATCTATTTCCTGACTTACCACTCTATCTACATATGTCTACTGGTTGTCCTATTTATCTATATACCTGTCTATATTTTTTTTTTTTTTTTTTTTTATTTTTATTTTTATTTGGCTTCGCTTACTCTGAGCATTTAGCCACCTACAACATTTATTTACATTCTATACTAATTTTACATCATATTCAATCTATATTCTATTCTTCTTATACTATATACTTTCTTTCAACTTATCTTCTTCACATAAATCCTATTCCTTTTACGTAGTTCAACTTAACTTCATTCTTCCTTATTTTATCTTCCTACTTCTTTCTTCCTACTTCTTTCTACTATTTCATTTTTTTTATTTTCAATTCTAATTCAATTTTTATACATTCTAATATCTTATACATTCTAATCATTTTTAACATACATCTTACAATTGAAATTCTATACATTCTGATATTTTTTTTTACAATTGGAAGCGCCAGGGATCGAACCAACGATCTTCGGCATGTGAGTCGGACATGCTCCCTCTGAGCTATGTCCGCCACATATACCTGTCTATTCAACTATTTACTGTCGTACCTACGGGTCTATCTGTCTGCCTGTTATACTATCTATTACTATAGATCTATTTAAACCAGTCAACATGTCGGCCTGTCTACCTGGCTACTTTTTTTTTAATTACAATCTGTCACACTACAGGACATTCAGTAATTGTTTTGACTTTTTATTATATGGATCTTGAATGGATGGCAACCCAGTAGCTGTCCAATCCAGTTATGACTAATTATCTATATTCAAAGTGTTTGCTGACATTTTTATTACATATGCAACTATACCCACGAGAAGCGATTTTCACTTGAGGATATATTTGAAATCTATAACCTCAAGAGGAAATTTGACATCAAAGTTGCCTGATGTAGACTATGGCGGACTAGTTGGTGCTAGCCCACGTTCTAACCGATATCGCCATCGCTGGCTCACCTGGCTACTTGACTATATATTTTCCAATTGGTTTACCAATCTATTTTTGTATACTTTTCATATTTTTTATTTGTATATCTCTTCACATGTCTACTTGCCTACCTGTACACCCACCTACCAGTCCATCTGTGTATCAACAATTCTATTCGTATGTAAATCAATAATAATGATTTACAATGATCATTTTTGAACACCAAATTATAGTTTTTTGGCTTTTTCTCGAGCAACCCCAAAACTGCTGGACCTACTTCGCAAAAATCTGATAAAGTATCCATTTCGTCATTACAAGTAAAATGTTTTTTGAATCATTCAAATCAGATGCTGTGTTCTATCAAAAACCTATTTTCTATTTTTTGCATATTTTGTCGAAAACTAACCATTACATCTTCCCGTCAATAAAAATCAAATAGTTTTTGGTTTATTTAAATCGGTTTATAGCCCAGTCATTTTAGCTTAAATTAGGTAAGAATCTCGCATGGTGAGATACCCAGCTGTTAATTTGTAAAAACTTGTATATTGACACCCTAAAAGTTGTCTCAAAACCTACATATGGTAGGGTGTGCGCAACTATTAAATTTTAAGGTCAAAGTTCACAAAAATTGGAGCTTTTTCTGTGAATATCTCATTTTCTATGGGTTTTTTGCAATTTGTGTTTATTATCAATATTGTAAAATACAAAATTCTCTACAAGTTTTGTTTGAATTTTTTTTTCATACGGTGAACCGTTTTCGAGATTGAGGGCGGAGAGTGCGCGGTCAGAGCATCACTTCAGGTCAACCGGTCAAAAACGCGCCATATATAGTTGATAAACTATCAATAGATCAATGATTTATGAATATTTGTCAATTTTTATTAACTTATATGGTTTATTTCATCATTTTTTCTCAACCTATCCACTTTTTATTCAGTATTAATTTATTTAACAACACTTACCTGCCCATGTAATTACAGAAATGTTAATGAAAATATAGGAATTATATTCGAATTTAAATCTAATTAATATTAATAACTTCTTACACGATGAAAAACAACTAACTAAAAAACAATACGATAACAAACAAACAATAAATTATGAATTTATCTTTATCTTTATTAAAAAACTAAACTAAATGACTCGACAGACGTTGTGCATCTAAATTTTTTTTAATGTATTAAATTTTTTTTATTACATGTAAAAATCATTAGACAAATTCCGAACCTTAAATTAATTTTTATTTTTTTAATAATGATCAGCACATTCCTTCTATTCTATGAGCTATTTTGATTGACCCTCCTCCAATATCGATGGAATATTTTTTGAATCATTCTAATCGGTTGATCCGTGCTCTCGAAATCGTGGGCAAAAAATTGTATCTAAACATACACAAATAAATTTTACTACATAATAAAATATTTATAAATTATATATAGTAGTTACCCCAGTGGGTATGTACTACTTGATGCAATTTCCAAGTTAATTGGCCAATTTTTTTTGTATTTTTGATTCTCATGTATGGAGCAGCGGAGCAACGAGTGAATTGGGGTGATTTTCTAACTTTTGATAATTAGTCGATCTTGTTTTTAAGAAGTCCTTAATATATAGCACTCTTAGATCATCATGTACAGTTTTGTTGCTAACGAACCACGGAGCACCTGTCATCATTCTAAGTAGTTCAAAAAATAGTATAATTTAGAATTTTTTCCGATTGTATTAACTTACCTTACAAAAGTAGAAAAAGGTCGCATTACAAATATCATGAATACCCAAGCACGAATCGTATACAATCCGAGCCTAGCGTCAATCTTCAGTCAGGGGACTATTTCTATACTATGTTCCGGGCCATTTCGCCATCCCTTGATCAAAAGGGGCACGCACATGACTCACGCACGCCGGCGACGCGTATAAATCCGATTATGAAAGTTTTATGAACGAGATAAAACTTAAAATGGGGAAATCCGCTCAGAAGCAGGAACGGCGGATTAAGAACGGGCCAGGACGGCCGACGCGTTTATTGTCCGACGCCAGGAAGAAAATTATCAGCGATGCTCAATCGACGGGAAGAAATATAAACTGAAAATAATAGTTGACATCGTGTAATAAAAAGTCATAAAGTATTGATCGAAAATTTATCTATTTCGGTGCACTCATAATTGCCTTCAGCATGACTAAATTTATGTTTGTAGGTTGGATTTTGAACTGTGAAAAATATTTTATAAATCTTTTATGAACCAATTTATTCATAACTATGAAGGACTGACTTCGTTAACGGACGTACAAGGGTGCATTATAACATTTTGCTTCGTAGTAAATTTATAATTTATTTTTAAGATTCATTATCTATTATATAATTTTAACTGTTTATTGTCGAAAGTATGTTGTTATTTTATCTTACTCAATATTTGATTATCCAAATGAATAATATTGAAGATGTAAAACTACGCTGCATTGTATATACAAGTTAAAATATGCAATTTTACATAAGATAACTTGAATAAATAGTTCTTCCAACTCCAACTAATAAATATTTCAGACAAAATACCAAATCGTGGTTATATACAGTGTTATCTCTGTAAGAAATGCACCGATGAAATTTATAATTTGCCTTTAAATATTGATTTTTTTAACAGCGATCAGAACTTATGAGTTCTATAAGCTGTTGTAATGAATTTCTTACAAACTGCGTTATTATAGATGGCAACCCAGACAGATGTCTCACCTCTATATGATGAATTTTATTATTACAATTATTGTAATAGTGATGAATTTCTATTGGTGCAGCAATGCCGTATCAGGGCTGTTTTTACTTGGAATCATATTGTTATCTACATTTCCAAGTGAAAACCGTTGTCACTACTACTTGACAACAGCTCCTCGAAGAGAATTCGAACCTGGGACCCCCGAACCAGGTCTAGTCGTTCTAGCCACTTACCTACGAGCGAGCCGTGCTTTAAAATATAATGTAGCTATTATTTCGAAAAATCCCTCTGAAATTAAATAAAACAATTGGCCTATTTGCCCCGTAGCCTTCCCAATTTACCTTGTGTGTGAGGTAATAAAGACCCTTTACCAATTTTTGACAAACAGCAAAATATACACATTTTTACAATACTGTAGTAGCTGGAATTTCTACTGAACATAGTTAAATAATTGCTTGTTTTATATGTGTTATTTGTTGCGATATAATTGGTTTGGTGTTTATAACGTAATTGCTGAAAGCAAAATTGGACCTATTACCCTGTAATATAGCATATAGGTATAGACTATAGATTTTAAAATTAAAAAGTATCAAATTTTAAGTAGATAAAAATATAAATCAAATTACCGCCATAGTCTTGATTATTGGCAAAAATAAAAACTTACACATCAAGGTAGAGAGGTTTAATTCAAACTTTCATTAATTTTTTTTTATGTAGTTTTGACCAATCTGAGAACGATTGTTTATATTTTATATTTGTTATATTTTGAACGATCTAATATATTTTACATACGTTTCTAATATTAATTTCTTTTGTATATAAGAACTACTCGTGAGTCATCTCCTTCTTCTTACACTTTGAGAGGTCGTATTTCTAAGAAGCTCTGAACGATTTTACGAATAGCTGGAACTATATACGCAACGTGTATGATTTCTTTTGATTTATTTGAAGACGCAGGACAATTTAGTTTCGGCTACGAGGCCCATTCTACTATATTTCTACGACACAATGTGTCCGCCACCGCAATAGATACGCAACGCGTCCCAGACGCATTTTTCATCTAGGCGGATAGTGGCGGTGTGGCCGGGAGTGGAAATATTATACGATATTTTTGAATTTATTTCAAATTTAAATATACTGGCATGGTGATAACTGTTTTATTATTTTATGTGATGGAATTTTATTGATTTCAGTTTATCGTTGGTCTTAACTATTGGTGCATGGCATCGTGCCTTAAGGCAACTTTCCGTACCAAAAATTTATTTTCTTAAAAAAGCACTAAAATATTTTGAAAACTTCGAAAGAATAAAATTTTTGAAAATTTTGAAAAATGATTTTTTTTATATTAACTTCCCGTAAGGTAAGTTATAGTAATCGTCCAGAAATCAAAAATAAAAATTTTTGCATAACTTCACGTTTCAGAGGTTTCCGAACATTTTGACGTACCTTAGAGAAAATGGCTGTGTGAATGTATGTATGTATGGATACAATTTTTCATCAACGTTTTCGGGTCCACGGATCAATCGATTTAAAATATCTATGAGACATTCTCTTCTTCCTATTAATAAGGAGACGTGTTGATTAATTTTTGGCAAAGCCGGCCCAGCCGTTTTGGAGATACAAAGCAAAGAGTGCAGAAAATCAAAATTCTGTTTTTGAGAAAACAGCATCCGATTTGAATGATTCAAAAAATCATCCAATTCGTAATGATGAGAAGTTGTGTTGATTAGTTTTTGGTAAAAACAGGCCCAGCCGTTTCAGAGATCAGGAGCGAAAAGTGCAAAAATTTTGTAATCAAAAAACATTTTGCTTGTAAAGAAACGAGTAGTTTAGGAATGCAAAAAATTTAAATCCCAAAATTTAAAAAAAAATTAAATTACAAAAATGATTCGGATTTTAATTTTAGTTCCAGCTAGAGTTATAAAACTCTTTTCTATACTTTAAATAATTAATATTAACTTTGTAATTCAATTTGTTATTCAAATGCGAATAATGAAAGTTACATTATTTATAATAATCTATTTGAAATCATTTAATATTCCTCGAATATTAAATTATTTCACTACGGTACGGGAAGTTCCAGCCAATTGCCTTAAGGCACGATGTCGCACATCTCTCGTTTTTTTTTTTAAATTATAAACCCTTCAAAGCAATCGCGCTGCGTAGCTGTTTAAGCGTTAAAATATCGTAGCGCGTAAGCGCCGCGTGGAAGTCCAACTTTAGCAACGCCCCTTAGTTGAATGCAATACATTCAAACCGTTTTTAAGATGACCTCATGTCATAAGATTTTGTAATACAAATACAACTACTGAGTAGTCAATACATAGAACTTCGACTGATTTCTGATTGTTCATGTTTGTTTGTATATGATTTTTTTAATTAAGTTTTTTTTGTCTAAATACATAAGTACTTCGTTATCTCGGGTTGAAATTGGTTCATTTTAAATTGTGACAGACAGGTATGTACGACCCATGTACATTTCCCAAGTGTAAAAGAAATATGAACTGATTTTGAAGTTGAACTCGTATTTGAAACATATTTTCTGCCATGTAGTACCAGTTGGAGGCAAAATATTGTCGGTCAACACACCCGTGAACAAAATAGCCGTGTCATTCATCAACGAGAAATAATTCCGCATTCATCAAAAACAATTTTCTAAATCGTTGAACGACCTGCCGGTCGTAAGTTATGTATTGGTGCTTTGTCCATCATGTATTTGTTCGGGTACAACACAATACAAGCGATTATTTGAAGTTTCCGAGCGTTGTATTGCTTTTTTTATCAATTCCAAAATTCGCGAAATGCTTTGACGTCGCGAATCGTCGGTTCGCATTTTTTGCAGTCCGAATGACATTACATAATCCTATTACTTCCATAACAATAGGATCCCCATCGATATTTCTCACTAATCTGATTCGTACATGCTGTTCGCGTTGTAGGCTTCCATCAAAGTACTCGGCCGTGACGCAGAATGACACGTTAGTCAATTTTCTGAGCTCATGCCCGAATTACATTGAACGAAAAAAATTGTGGAACAGACACATTATTAATCTAGATATTCCTTTTCCGACATTGTTAACGCACGTGCTTTTTTATACACTCTATTCTTTTATTTGTAAAATTATTACATACTTTAAAATTGTGGTGCAGCTTTTTAACTTCCCGTAGAGTAAGTTATAGTAACCGCAAAAAATCAAAAATGAAAAGTTTTGCATATTTTTACGTTTCCAAGATTTCTGAACATTTTGGCATACCTCAAAAAAATGAATGTATGTGTGTGTGTGTAGTATGTATGTATGTTTGGATACAATTTGTCGGCCACGATTTCAGGCGCACAAATTAACCGAATTGAATGGTTCAAAAAATATTCGATTCCTATTGATGTGAAGACGTGCTGATTACTTTTTGGTGAAGACAGATTTAGCCGTTTCGGGGCAAAATGTAGCAAGAACGGTAATTCAGTGACTATAATTATCAATTTGAAAATGTATAAAACAATTGTCGTAAATTGTTGATCTTTTTTTTATTACTGATTCTGGTACAGAAATTTTCAGCAATTTCCCGTAAAGCACGATTGAACAACAGTCAGAACTTAAAAGTTCTATAAGCTGTTGTGCTGATTTGACTTAAAACTTTGTTGGCCGGCTTTGATATCAATTTTTACACCAAAAGATTTGGCGCGACCTATATGCAAGAGAAACAGCTTTTTAATTTTTCGAATATTTTGAAGCAAACATATTGGAAATTTATTCAATTCTTTTTTTTGGTTTATTGTTTATAGCAAACTGTACACAGTACATTCAGCTACTTTACAGATATATTATTTGACAGCGTAATCGCTATCCTACGATAGCACCTTCTTAGATATTATGTATTTTGATGTAGTAAATCATTGTAGTTTTTTTTTTTGAGGCGCTTTACTGGCAAAGGCTCTTGATGTATTAACCAGAGTTGGGGACATATTTTGGAGCATTCACGATTTCTTTCAAAAATTTGTTTTGGAACCTCGGTTAGTAGTTATGTTTGATTTACTGGCCGCACCCCATAGTTTTAGACCGTAGGACCATATTGGTTGAATAATTGACTTGTATATTAAGAGTTAATTTTCTATTGAGACTTGTGATTTCCAGCCCTTTAACCAATTAAGTTGCAATTCAATTCTTAACACTTGCTTTTGAGTATTTTTGAAATCGATCAAAATTTATAATGTTAATTGGTCATATTTAATTTATCTGAACTGATTCTTTAAAGCTATAGACACGTGCAAATAAATCGAGTATAAAAATAGTTCAAAGGTTTCAATTAAATAATATTTAGATTAAAGGGCGGTGTTGACCAATTATGTTAAGCGCAGAGACTTCATAATTGAGTAGAATGCTGCTTAAAACCTAATTATTTAGTATTGAATTTTATTGATTTTAATGTAGTTCTAACAATAAGATTCTTATTTAGCCTAATCTCCAGAAAGTAACACTTCGTCTCTTGCATGCTTTAACTTAAATTTCCAAACCAATTAAAAAGCTGCTATAAAATGATATATTTAAATATTTGTTCTAGATAAAAATTAAATCTAAAAGTATGCAATAAAAGAGAAAATTGTTATTTTAAGTGGTTTCAAAACAGTTTACATTATTTCAAAGTCAATTAGAAACATTTTCAGTGTTCAATGGGCTGCTACTTTATAAGTATTTTCTACTGCCTCGCTTTTCTATTAAAACGAATATAAATTCTATTTGATATCAGTTTGCACTTGAAATGTTGTAATTAATATGTTCATAATTAATAATCGCTTGTATTGCGTTGTAGGCGAACAAATACATGATCGACAAAGCACCAATACATAACGTGCAAGTTGCGAGACCCAGGCTCTCACATCTGCACTACGAACGCGCTGGTTTTCAAACATAGTTACGGTTATTAGTATAATTCGCAGATGTAATGATTCATTGCAGTTGCACGAACTTCCCGACATTTGTTTACAAAAGACTTAATCAATAAGGTAAAAACATATTAATGTATGAGTGATTTGTAAGTATACTGGGTTGCTGTAAAATTTAATATGGGTTGCTGTAAATGTAATAAGTAAATTAGTTCAATTATGGAAACTCTTGCAAATTATTAAATTCAAAAAAATACAAGCATGCTAGTTACTTTTGACAAATAGTATGAATATTATACATTTATACACGCGAAGCATGGAGAAGGATATTCGGAGAAGGGCATAGCAGGGAGTCAAATTTACAGAAATTAATTATATTTTGATAACTTTTTGAAAGTAAGCAAGAAGAACTGCGTTTGTTCAAACAATTTGAATTTAAAAAGATAAAACGAGATTCGGAAAATCTTTTAAGGTCCACATTTTTTCTTTACTAAACTAAACAAAACTTAACCAAGCCGTGTTAAAATGAAGAACCTTAGGGGGCGTCCATTAATCACGTGAGGGGGAGGGGGGGTCAGACAAAAAATCACCAAATATCACGTGGGGGAGGGGGGGTGTAGTAAGATATCACGTGTATTTATTTTTTAACTGATTTTTAAAAAAAATTCAAATATTTTCAAAAAAAATGAAATATTTTACAGTTATTTCACGTAACTAAAAATACACGTGATGTTTGGTGGGGGAGGGGGGGTTAATTTTGAATATCACCATGTATCACCAAAGGGGAGGGGGGGGGTCCAAAAATCCTCAAAAACTCGCTCACGTGATTAATGGACGCCCCCTTATCTTGTATTTCTACGAATTCTATAAATTGAATTGCAAAGTTCATATTTTTGTTTCAGTTATAAATGTGATCTTTTGAATTTTAGCTTTAGAATTAAAATTAAAATCCGGAACATTTTCGATATCAAATATAAAAAAAATATTTTTTGGAAATTAAAAATATATTTTTAAAATAAAAAAAAATACTTTCATTATTGAATAAAAAAATATTACTGGCCATCCCCAAACACTTATTCTTACTTCACAGTGTCAACACAAGCAAAATACTTTTTGAATCAATCGAATCTGATGATTTATTTTTTCTTTATCTCCGAAACGGATGGATTCGTCTTCGCCAAAAACTAACCAGGACGTCGCGCCGTCAACACGCATCGAATGTATTTTAAATCAATCTAATCGGAAGCCCCATTTTCGCAAAATCGGAATCACAATTTTTTACATTTTTTGCTACGTATCTCTAAAATGTCTGGACCTGTTATTACTCGAATGTAACAACAAAACTCGAATGTGTCTTGAATTATTCAAATCGGTTGATCCGTGCGCCTGAAATCGCGAAGAAAAAATTATATCCATACATGCGCATACACACACATACACATATCTATTTTTTCTAAGGAATGCCAAAATATTTAGAAACCTTTGAAACGTAAAGATATGCATAAATTTTCATTTTTGATTTCTGAACGATTATTATAACTACGGAAAGTTAATAAACTAATCTTAAACAGTTTTATTTTTCGTAACGAATAATATCAGGTATCTTGATCTACATGTAACATTTACAGATCTCATGAGTATATTAACAATTTGAATATAAAATCTGAAAAATGAATTGAAAATACATTTTTGTCCCAAATTGAATATCAAAGAGTTCGTAGACAAGTCGCTATGGCGCAAAGTTCGTTCCGAAAGGACAAAGTTGAGAGTAACTCCTCCGCATGGTAGGAATATATAGTAAAGACAAGAAAACGAATAAACATCAATGTGTAAAATAAATTCTGTCGGTAAGTCGAGTCAATTGAAATATCTTTTCGAAGTACAAATGTCACGGCGGTCTTGTAATCCTCAAGGGCGTTATGCAGCGTTATACGGTAGCGTAAGCGAAAACACTCTTTTCCTATAGCAGTGCATACATATTTTCTCGCGGCTGACTGGCAATTTCTACGAGTGCAACGCTCATTGCAGAAGCACAGAACTAAAGTGGATATCGTTTTGTTTTTCAGCCATTGAAACCCTTAAAACAGGGATGGTAAGATTCTGCACTTATATTATAACCCTCGGTGTAGAATACTCTAATATTTCCATATATGGATTTTAGTTTATTAACACTCCGAATGAGAAGTTCGTATCAGCTTTATTCAGATAGTTCTGTCTCTAGACGTTTCAAGTAATTTTCAATAATGTGTCACAAGTATTGAAGTAATTTTTTGGCCGCGTATGTGTAGGTGAGTCAAAATTTGATATTCTTACATTCAACTTTACTTCAACGGGCCGGCGGTGGCGATATCGGTTAGAGCGTGGACTAGCAGCCACTAGTTCCAGGCTCGCTGGATCGATTCCCGCTACCGCCGTAGCCCGACATCAGGCAGCTTTGATGTCAAATTTCCACTTGGGATTATAGATCACAATATAATTCCAAGTGGAAATCGTCCTTCGTGGACATAGCTGCAACATCCAATCATATGCAACTATTAGACGTAAGAGCTAATATCAAAAATATCCCACACATAAGAGAATGGTTAATCGATGGATTGCCTCTCATGAAATAAAGTAGTATTAAGTCGTTAACCAACAGCTTATAGAACATATAGGAGTTCTGATTGCTGTTCAAACAATAAATAAAAAAAAAAAAAAAAAAAAAAAACTTTACTTCAACGACTGCACCGCATTCCAAAACTTTGAACGCTATTCATTAGAGTTGCGTAATGATAAGACTAGCCATTTATATTATATTTGGTGATATGATACATGATTTTCGATCACGGTTTCTTTAAATTTTGAAACGATTTTGATAATTTAAAAAATCTTCGAATGATATTAGTTGGGAAACGTGATAATTAGTTTTTGGTAAATATTGACCGAATTATGCCATTTTTAATGAAATTTAGCATCGTGATACAATTGTAGTCAAAACGAGCATCTTAACATACATTGGCCTACCAAAAGTGGTTCAAATATAAACATTTATTAACTGTTGGAATAATTTACTTCACTTCTGAAAGGAGCAATTGACAATTTCATTATCAAAATTTCTGATTAGTTTTATTCCTACTTGAGTGGTTATTTACACTTTATGCATCCTCAAGGCCAAATGCTACTTACAGGTAGTTTCTTGAGCTTACATTTAGCACAACCCGGAACAACCTAATTTTGTGTCAAAGTTTCCTATAAAATTCATATATAATTATTTATATTTAAGTTTATTTATATTAATGCAAAAAAAAGTTTAAACGTTTTCAACTTCAATGAAATAAAAATTACAAAAATATGAAACTAAAGAGTTGTTAAACCTTAGTATCTAATACAACTTTGTTACATGATTGACAGTTACTTGAAAAAATATTTACTATAATATGACCATATAATTATTAACTTGCCGTAGGGTAAGTTATTGTAATAGCAAAAAAATGTAAATAATTTTTTTTATATATCTTTAAGTTTCAAAAGTATTTGAACATTTTCGCATATCTTTAAGAAAATGATGTGTATGCATGTACGGCGGATACATTTTTTAACGACGATTTCGAGAACACGGATCAACCGATTTGATTGATTCAAAAAACATTTTACTTGCATTGACGCAATGAACAACTAGTGGAATTTTAGAAAGACAGAGCGATTCCAGAGATCCAATTATAGAAACAAAAAAATATGCAATTTGACGGTCAACAATGATCATTAAACATATGCACATTAAATTATCTGATATTTTTTAGAGATTATAATAATAAGTATAAATTTGGTGCATATTTCTATGGGTTCTGTACCAATGTTCACACGTTAGACTACAACACAGCGCCTACGCGCTTCAATATTTCCGCTCTAATACAGCTATGCAGCGCAATTGCATGAAAAAAAGGTTCAAAATTTTCAAAAAAAATTAAAATATAAAAAATTCAAATTTTTCAAAAAAGTCAAAATATTTCAAAAATCTAATTGTTTCAAAGTTTTTAAAATATTTCAAAAAAGTCAAAATATTTCAAAAATCTAATTATTTCAAAGTTTTTAAAATTTCTAAGGTTTTTTTTTAACAATTTTAGTTTTAAGTACGGGAAGTTCCAGCAATTTGCTTTAAGGCCCCACTAGTTTGAAATGTGTTAATTAAATTTCGTTGATTATTAATTATTTGATTTGTAATTAATTGGAATCTTAAGAGTTTTGTCGCTATACGAAATCGTTTAAATATATACCCCATAAAATTAACAATCTTTAAAACACAGTATCAAAAAGAGAATAAACTACGAAAATAACTCTGTTGATATGAATAATGAGTTTGACACTGTTGAAATGAAATTTCAAATATAACTGTTAACAAGAAAACAGAAAAACATGTACTGTCGAAGAAAATTTTCAATAAATATTATTTGTAGACAGTTCGTTAACAAAATAGTGTTTGATATTGTAGTTAGTTTATTCCAAAGTATCGTAGAAACTGCGAGCTTTTAAAAGTATTGTGAAATTTCTATTTATTTTCTAATATGTAGTAGAAGTTGAAAAGCTGTATTTCTAAGACATCGATTCTATAGAAAAATGTTTGGATCAAATTTATGGATCATTACATCGTAAGCTTCTATTTGTCTAGTCCATTTAAATTTAGATCATTCAAAAATAAGGCTTCATATAAATTACTATGCGCTAAATAACTACAATATATTCATGTAGTTATGTAGTTTTACCTAAAGATAGTTGCCTCATCGTAGTTGCAAAGTTTGAAAGTTCATACACGCATGCAAAATAAATTAAATTGCAAAAACTTTTCGCATATAACTTTTCGAGTGATACGTTCAATGTGCTTTTAAATTCTATGTCATTTGCTCATATAAATAATTCTGCTGGTATAATAATTAATTATAAAACTGATATATTTCCGATTTGTATTGCCTACAGACATGTTTGTTTAAATCATAATGTGAATATGCCAAAAGTGAAACGCGGCGTCATGAATAATTCATATATCATTTATTACAGTTGTTTATGCATAAAAGTAGGTACTAAAATATTAATTACCGCTGCCAAAACTTTTAATTCGATATGAAAACAGTAAAAATATGTCTATTATATGAGGATGGATAATTAATTGCCGGTATTAATATTAGATTAAAATGTTAATTTCAAACTGACAAGCGATACGAATGAATGAATGTGCATAAAGTATTTCATTTAATCTGTCGGGTATGTATTTGTATAAATTAGATCATAATTGCCAATATATTTATGATGCAGGTTAAATTGGTAAGCACTTGATAATCGTAAATTATAATACAAATGCACATAATCGATAATTTATGGAAATAATGACCATATATAAACCGGAGTCACGTCATTAAATATTTAAATATTGAGATTTGATATAGAGAAACAATTTTATTCATTTATGAATACAATATGTATCTGTTTTCTGTTAAATACTATCTTTCATGAAAACCAAAGAAATCAGTATTTTTTGTGAAATACCCTGAAACTGCCATACATCAGTACATCATATTTTTTTTTTTTTTAAATGAGCGTTTCTGAATGTTTTATAAAATATTGTTCTGAAATTAGATTTTTATATTCAGAAATCACAATCAATTTATTAGGCAAATATAGATAACTTGTAAATTCTGGATATTAAGTTAACCCTAAATTATCGTAAAATTATGTTAAAACATAATTTTCGAAATTGACACATTGTATGATGATGTAACTGACAAAAACCACTGCAATTTCTTACGAGTACGATTTTTAAATTAAACAGTAATTGTAAGTTACTTTTTTAACTTCCCGTAGGGTAGTTATAGTCATGGGCCGAAAATCGAAAATAGTTTTTTTGCATTTCTCCACGTTTTGAAAGTTTCTGAATATTCTGGCAAACCTCAGAAAAAATGAATGTGTGTGTTTTTTGTGTCCGCATTTTTTCGTTCACGTTCTCGGGCGCACAGATAAACCGATTTGAATGGTTTAAAAACATTCGATTCTTATTATTGATAGGAAGATGTGCTGATTAGTTTTTGGCAAAGGCAGGTCCAGCCGTTACGGAGATACGAGTTCTTGAGACAACGGATCCGATTTAAAAAAACATTCAATTTGTAATGATTGGGCGAAGTGGTGATTAGTTTTTGGCAATTAACTTTGTAATTCAGTTTATATAAATCTGATAAATATTAGACGATATTACAGAATTTATAATAATCTATTTAAAAACATTTAATATTTCTAAAATATTTTGTTACGATCCGGGATGTACCAGCAATTTGCTTTAAGGCACGATGCCATACACCAATAGTTAAATTTTTTTATCATATTTGACACAGTAACTTCATAAAAGATTAGGAAATATGATGTTATTCAGACATCTACCTGCATATTATATTATGAAACCTGGTATGGAACGGCTTATGTGCAAAAATCCGATTAAATGACGTATTTTTTATTGTTTTTTTTTTTCTTAAAATACATAATTGTATTTTATGAACAGAAATATTTTCGTCATTTTTCTTATTATAAAAATAAACATTATTTTTATGATAAGCTAAAAAAGCTGTTAAAGCAACAAATATTAAATGTATATGCTGGAGATGACTTAAGGACTCTCCAATGCCAAATTTGCTCTGCGCAATTTGGATTCTGAAACTTTGATATCTAAGTTGCACCACGCTTTGAAGTCACATTGGAATATCCAAAATATGTTGAAAAATATTACATGTTTTAAATGCATTATTTTGAAACTTATGAACAATTAATCTGACAATTATCTAACATTGATTGTTTATTCACTTTTTTACTAGGTTCGTAAATTTCCGAATGGTTTCTATTATTGGTTCCTATACCTTTATACGAATGTTTCCTAGTTTTTTTTTAAATCTGTCGTAAGTTGTCTAAATCGTTTATATGTAATCTTACATGAGTCTTTTGTGACATTAGTTGCATCCTAAAGAGACAAGGTACAGACAGTATTTGTCCTCAGGTCATCAACTCAGTGTATGTCAAAGTTCCTCGGTGGAACGGTGACATAAATACATGTAAGAAGATTAGTCAGAAAATGTAAAAATATGCAAAAAATAAAGGAATATAATACTTTTTCTAAAACCATGTATATAAAATATACAGTATCTAAACTTAAATATGTTAAAAAAATAATCCATATTAGCTTACTCTGTAGAAGTGTAGAAAGTAAAGAAAAATAACGTAATTCAAGAAAAAAACGAAATAAATAAAACCGTTGTAAATTTAAACCGTTTGACATGTGTTATCATGAATATATGATTTCTGTAATAAATTCGCCTGATTTCTGCATTAACTCCATCCGAAACATATCAAAATTAGTGAGAAATATAATTTTTTTTACACATTTCTTGCTATTTGTTTCGTTTGGGCATACAAACTTATGTTTTGATACAACAGTTTCAATATTTGCCTTATACGCTTGAATTAAATAGAGAAAAACACAAAAAACTAGGTGTTAGTGCTGGTTTCTCTTATCTTACATTTTTAAGGAATATATTAGTTTTTTTCAACAATTTTTTTTAAAAAAAAGTAACATGACATAGTTACTAGGGTGGCCTTGGGCGGCTGCATTTCTCTATATTAAAAAAAATTAAGTTACTGACTATGGACAAATAGTGCTACGTTGCAATTTATAAATACACACCATATTTTTTGAGTTATCACATTTATGTTTTACTTTTCTTAAAAAAATAAGTAAAAAAAAATAATAAGTGTTTGGCAAAGATTGGCCCGCCGTTTCAGAGCTAAGGAGCAAAGAGTAAAAAAATGGCAGTTTTTGAGAGAACAATGTATTCGATTTGAACGATTCAAATAACGTATGGTTGTGAAGAGATGATTAGTTTAGGAAGGCAAAAATGTTTTTTCCAATATTACAAAATTTTTATTTTTAATTTCTAATTTTTTTTAAATATCAAAAATCTTTTGTGAGTTTTTGAGAGAACAATGTATTCGATTTGAACGATTCAAATAACGTATTGGTTGTGAAGAGATGATTAGTTTAGGAAGGCAAAAATGTTTTTTCAATATTGCAAAATTTTTATTTTTAATTTTTCAATTTTTTTAAATATCAAAAATGATTTGGATTTTAATTATAATTTTAGCTGAAATTTTAAAACTTTCTTATGTACTTTAGATAAACAATAAATTTAACTTCGCAATTTAGTTTATATTAATTCTTAGGTATATGAGATAAGTTAATTCATTCAAACTCTGCTTGAATCAGTATTGCTTATTTACTTTTTATGTAAACATATATAAACGTCGTCGTCCAATATGTAAGCTCTTATATTTTGTATTTTGTCTATCAAATACGAATAATAAGAGTTACAGTATTCTATTCGATATCTCGATATTCCTCAAATATTTCATTACAGTACGAGAAGTTCCAGCTAATTTGCCTTAAGGCACGATGCCATACACCACTAGTTCTAACTTAAACTTGAAAACTTCTCTGATATCTGGACAAAAATAGTAAAAATGACCTACAAAATAATGCATTATTCATTCTACATATTTATCACGCACAGTACGGTCCAAACAAATCTTTGCTCTATTGTCTATTCCCTCGCAACTTGTCCTAAGTTGCTCCAATCGTCCATGCGATTCTGTCGCGAGAGTTTGTGATATCCACCTCTTCTCTAGGACCCCTTGGCGACAATGTGCAGCCGGCGCTTAGTGTCCGCAGGTCGTCACGTTATCGTGCGTCAAAGTTCCGGGCGTCGCAATCTCTCCGAGAGATTAGTTCCGACGTTCCTAGTATACAGGGAACGTTGGACAAACTCTCGAGATGATCACTTATATCAATAGCGTCTTAGACGACGTGCTCCGTGCCGTCGAGTTAACTGTAGTATCGTTGCGGTGTGTTTCGGGCGACTTTGAATGCCGATACAGCCACTAAAGATATTCAATATTGATGACGGCGAAACTTCGACACATTCACCTGTATTGGTAGCGTCGTATGTAAATGCCGGAATGCCTGTGCACATAAACGAGAGACCAGAGAATATGTAATTTGATAATTTCAAACTTTACGGTCCTATTTTGATATACAATGTACTGAATTATGTTACGGCATGGAAATTTTGCTAATAAGCTATTGTATTGCTCAATATATTGTTGGACGCCGGTTAGCTTTTCTCTTCATCAACCGATTTTGATCGATGTTATAGTAAAAATCAAAATAAGTTTAAATAAATACAACTGCCTACTTAAAGTAAATTTTGGCTTTATATAACAATTTATTAAGTCAAAAGGACTTTCCTTAATTTTGAATATGATCAATAGAATTTCTTTATATGTGTGGGTGCAAGTCAACTTCTTACCCGTTCGGATTTCATGGGAATTACTGCGATAAATGTTAATTACAATATTGACTATTCTTATGTTGAATACAATACAATTAAGAATATGATTCTTTACGTAGTGTGTTCCTAATGTATTAGTTACTAATATTAACTAATTAAACGTTGGGTCACAACAAATATATGTATATACTATGCATATATATATATATATATATATATATATATATATATATATATACATGGCCAGTCCTACATTGAATGCGATGCATGCGAAAAATGCAGGTGCACGCTTTAGGGGCGCGCCAAAACGAGATTTCGACATAAAATTTATAATATAGTTTATTTAATATCATTCAAGAAATATATAATTCTTTGCATCTTCTACTAATGCTCGTACAATATTTGCGATATCAATTAGGAAAAGTTTACAATGCAATTTGGATATTTAAATATTGAAAAATTTACTTTAAAACATTCAAATTGATCCAATTACTAGTGTTATGTTCAATAATGAAATCGTAGAATTTTATTTGCTCTCAACGATTTACTCAATAAAATTAATCGTATAAAAATCCCCAAAATAAATAAGTAAAATGTTTCAAAACCCAAATATTATTATTACAAATGCGATAGATATAATTAAAAACTGAAATTTAATTAATTGAAACTTAAATTCTCACAAACAATACTGAGCATACTAAATCTTTAGATGTCCTGAAAAGTTTGGATTTAAAATAAAAATTTAAAAATAATTCGGTAGTGCGACAACGATAGAAAACACGACAATTTGATTATGAGACTCCGCGAATGACCTCTATCATTTAAATCAATAAATCAAGGTATTTTATGTGCTTTTAGAATATACCTAGTTTTTTGTATACTAAATCCAGAATTAATAGCAAGTATTAAAAAATTAACATAAGTGATCATATGTAAAAGGAGCAGCTAAGAAAATATATGAATAGTTTATTCGAAGCTAGCCATATAAATGCTCTTGGGTCATTAATAGTCTTTGCAAGTGCAAACCGAATCTGATACTGATCATATTTAAATTGAATCAGCACATTTAAAGTTTCAAGATTTCGATATACATTTTTTGAATTATGAATCGAAATTCAATATTTATTTTTAAATTATATTGTAATGTGGTATGCATCGAACTGAAATTGAAAAAAATTGATAGTGAAAATTTAAAAATTTGTATGGTACTTAGTTCCCTGTCAAAAGCTGTTGTATCTTCAGATTTTCATATTCAATATCACTATTTTTGCTCGTTATGCAAACCATTTATCGGAAAATATTTGCACAGTGGAAAAATAGGAGGGGTGGATAATCCTCGGTAATTTTTTTAAGTAAAATTTATGTTTATTATATGGTCAGCAAAATATGAATTAAAATACTGTAAAGACACTTAGTAACCGAAAGCGTTGTGAAAAATTACTTGGTTACTAAAATGGCTATTACGATCGAATTAAAATAAAAAGAAGATTGATTCCAAGATTTTAAAAAGAGTAAGGGGTGGACAACCATTAATAAAAATGAGAACTAATTTTTTTCTTCAAGTTCAAACGTCTGAACTAAAGTTATGTCAAAAATGTTGAATGACTGACCGCAAAAAATGAATTGAACTGAATTGAATTACTGAAATGACTATAAAATGAAAAAAATAGGGGTTGGTAATACAAAAGTAAAAACTTTCTGAAATATTGGTTAATTTTTAAAATACTTATTGTACCCCGAGAAAAGTTTTAAGGGTGATAAAATTTGTAAAATTTGCAAAAAAAAAAATTATATTTGAAACATATAAATTAAAAAGAATTTGATAGTCACAAATTTGAAAAAACAAAATACTCCTGAATTTGTCAGAAATAAAAAGCAGATATTTCCGGTCAATTTATAAAGCAAATGACATATCCTATACTGATGACTGTCTTTCAGTTTCAATTCCGAATCCAGCGGACTCTAATACCAGCTTTCACGTTTCAATCTTCGTTCATAAATAATAAGGAACTTGCCACAGATAGTGTCCTGGCTTTTATTCGTCGGAAAAGTACCAGAGTTTGAAATTAACCGCACGTTATTAGAATTTATCTAGAGCATCGGCTTACCTGGATCACTAACACATCACTAGAAACATGAAATTGATCAAATCCAGAGTGAAGGAACTTTCTTGGCTCATGGGGCATATATCAAAATTTGCTCTTGGAAATAAAATTTTGTTACATGAAACCATAATAATATCTATTTGGTCAAATAATTTAGAGCTTTGAAATTATTCAATCGAATCCAACTTAACAATGGTACAGTGGATGCAATGGAAATTAATTAGAACGATGTCAAGTGCTATTACTGATATTACAATTTTCAACTTTTGGAATATGTAGGAAATGTATTGCTTGTTTGGATAGAAATGTTTCGATTTAAAAATACATTATGTTCATTTTTTAATATATCACATAAACTACAGTTTACAAAATTTATTTGACTAGAACTTTTACTAGAATATACTTTTGTATAACAACAATACAAATATCTATTGAGTCTCATTTTTCATTTGGATGTACGCAACTCGGCTCGAAGTGTCGACTAGAGGGAAGATTTGTTGCCGTCTTGTTTGGCCGTTAATCAGAGTGCGTTGTTAAGTTGAATCCGGAACGCGTGACTGAGGCTATTGGATAGCACCTGATCTATTACCTTGAATGCAATTTGTTTTAATCTTGGGTCAAAGTTCGCAGACCTTTTGAATTACGTTTTACTAACATAGGAAATTTATATTCTAGAGACGTTTCTTAAAAATACATTAGTTTTTACAATTTATCTATTAGAGTAAACCAAAGCATATAATCTATATCTTATATATAAAATTCTT
>NW_020538040.1:142028923-142042134 GCF_003426905.1 Ctenocephalides felis
CCAGCATACAAATCCTACAATTCAAGCGATTCAGAGACCGATAAGAAGATGAGCAAGAAATGGCCTTCCGATCTACCAAACACCTAGCCAATGTCTGCACGCGTCCTGACGTAGTACGCGGCATACATCATCACGTCATCGTTCATTTATGTTATTATTTTTGTATTACTGTTTTAATTAATTTTTATTTCAACTTTTTTCATTTTATATTCAATGTATTGCATTTTTTTTTTTTTTTGTATTTTTTTTTTGCTCATATCAATTTTGTAAATAAGACATTAAAGTCTTGATTAACAAAATTAAATTGTAACAAAAAAAAAAAAAAAAAAAAAAAAAAAAATTATATAGTTTTGACCAACCTGAGATTGTTAATATGTTATATTTGTTACATTTTGTACGATCATCTTATATATTTTACATACCTTTCTAATATTAATTTATTTTGTGTATGACAACTACTCGTGAGTCATTTCCTTCTTACACTTTGAGAGGTCGTATTTCTAAGAAGCACTGAACGATTTCACGAATAGCTGGAACTATATACGCAACGTGTATGATTTCTTTTGATTTATTTGAAGACGCAGGACAATTTAGTTTCGGCTACGAGGCCCATTCTACTATATTTCTACGACACAATGTGTCCGCCACCGCAATAGATACGCAACGCGTCCCAGACGCATTTTTCATCTAGACGGATAGTGGCGGTGTAGTCGGGAGTGAAAATATTGCACGATATTTTTAAATTTATTTCAAATTTAAAAATATACTGACATGTAACTATTTGATTATTTTTGTGCACGTTATGTGATTTTATTGATTCTAGTTTATCGTTAGTCTTAACTAGTGGTGCATGACATCATGCCTTAAGGCAACTTTCCGTACCAAAAATTAATTTTCTTGAAAAAACTTTAAAATATTTCGAAAACTTTAAAAAAATAAAATTTTTGAAATTTTTAAAAAAATGTTTTTTTTTATATTAACTTCCCGCAAGGTGAGTTACACTAATCGTCCAGAAATAAAAAATGAAAAATTTTGCATATCTTCACGTTTTAGAGGTTTCCGAACATTTTGGCGTACCTTAGAGTACCTTGAAATGGCTGTGTGTGTATGTATATATGGATACAATTTTTTATGAACGTTTTCGGGACCACGGATCAACCGATTTAAAATATTCATAAAACGTTCGCTTCCTATTAATAAGGAGAGGTGCTGATTGGTTTTTGACAAAAAGTTGCCCCAGCCGTTTCGGAGATATGAAGCAGAGTGCAGAAAATGGAAATTGAATTTTGAGAAAACAGAGCATCCGATTGAATGATTAAAAAACATTCAATTCGTTATGATGAGAAGATATGGTGATTAGTTTTTGGCCTGTTTTTGTCTTAGCCCAGCCGTTTTAGAAATAAGAAGCTAAAAGTATAAAAATTTTGCAGTCAAGAAACATTTTGCTTGAGAAGAAACGATTAGTTTAGGAAGGCAAAAAATTTAAATCACAAGATTTAAAAAAATGAAATTACAAAAATGATTCGGATTTTTATTTCAATTTTAACTAAAATTTTAAAACTCTTATATACTTTAAATAAATTTTAACTTTGCAATTCAATTTATTATTTAATAAGAATTAGAAAAGTTACATAATTTATAATAATAATGTATTTAATATTCCTCGAATATTTCACTACGGTACGGGAAGTTCCAGCAATTTGCCTTAAGGCACGATGTCACACACCTCTAGTTTTTTTTTAAATTATAAACCCTTCTTAAAGCAATCGCACTGCGTAGCTGTTCAAGAGTCAAAGTATCGTAGCGCGTAAGCGCCGCGTGAAAGTCCAACTTTAGCAACGCCCCTTAGTTGGATGCAATACATCCAAACCGTTTCTAAGATGACCTCATGTCATAAAATTTTGTAATATAAATACAACTACTAAGTAGCCAATACATAGACCTTCGATTGATTTCAAATTGTTCACGTTTTTTTTGTATATGAATTTCTAATTAAGTTTTTTGTCTAAATACATCAAAAAGTACTTCACGTTATCTCGTCTTGGAATTGGTTCATTTTAAAGTGTGACAGACAGACATGTACGATATATGTACATTTTCCAAGTGTGAAAGAAATATGAACTAATTTTGAAGTTGAACTCGTATTTGAAACATATTTTCTGCCATGTAGTACCAGTTGGAGGCAAAATATTGTCGGTCAACATACCGTGAACAAAATAGCCGTGTCATTCATCAACGAGAAATAATTCCGCATTCATCAAAAACAATTTTCTAAATCGTTGAACGACCTGCCGGTCGTAAGTTATGTATTGGTGCTTTGTCCATCATGTATTTGTTCGGGTACAACACAATACAAGCGATTATTTGAAGTTTCCGAGCGTTGTATTGCTTTTTTTATCAATTCCAAAATTCGCGAAATGCTTTGACGTCGCGAATCGTCGGTTCGAATTTTTGCAGTCCGAATGACATTACATAATCCTATTACTTCCATAACAATAGGATCCCCATCGATATTTCTCACTAATCTGATTCGTACATGCTGTTCGCGTTGTAGGCTTCCATCAAAGTACTCGGCCGTGACGCAGAATGACACGTTAGTCAATTTTCTGAGCTCATGCCCGAATTACATTGAACGAAAAAATTGTGGAACAGACACATTATTAATCTAGATATTCCTTTTCCGACATTGTTAACGCACGTGCTTTTTTATACACTCTATTCTTTTATTTGTAAAATTATTACATACTTTAAAATTGTGGTGCAGCTTTTTAACTTCCCGTAGAGTAAGTTATAGTAACCGCAAAAAATCAAAAATGAAAAGTTTTGCATATTTTTACGTTTCCAAGATTTCTGAACATTTTGGCATACCTCAAAAAAATGAATGTATGTGTGTGTGTGTAGTATGTATGTATGTTTGGATACAATTTGTCGGCCACGATTTCAGGCGCACAAATTAACCGAATTGAATGGTTCAAAAAATATTCGATTCCTATTGATGTGAAGACGTGCTGATTACTTTTTGGTGAAGACAGATTTAGCCGTTTCGGGGCAAAATGTAGCAAGAACGGTAATTCAGTGACTATAATTATCAATTTGAAAATGTATAAAACAATTGTCGTAAATTGTTGATCTTTTTTTTTATTACTGATTCTGGTACAGAAATTTTCAGCAATTTCCCGTAAAGCACGATTGAACAACAGTCAGAACTTAAAAGTTCTATAAGCTGTTGTGCTGATTTGACTTAAAACTTTGTTGGCCGGCTTTGATATCAATTTTTACACCAAAAGATTTGGCGCGACCTATATGCAAGAGAAACAGCTTTTTAATTTTTCGAATATTTTGAAGCAAACATATTGGAAATTTATTCAATTCTTTTTTTTGGTTTATTGTTTATAGCAAACTGTACACAGTACATTCAGCTACTTTACAGATATATTATTTGACAGCGTAATCGCTATCCTACGATAGCACCTTCTTAGATATTATGTATTTTGATGTAGTAAATCATTGTAGTTTTTTTTTTTGAGGCGCTTTACTGGCAAAGGCTCTTGATGTATTAACCAGAGTTGGGGACATATTTTGGAGCATTCACGATTTCTTTCAAAAATTTGTTTTGGAACCTCTGTAGAATAGTTATGTTTGATTTACTGGCCGCACCCCATAGTTTTAGACCGTAGGACCATATTGGTTGAATAATTGACTTGTATATTAAGAGTTAATTTTCTATTGAGACTTGTGATTTCCAGCCCTTTAACCAATTAAGTTGCAATTCAATTCTTAACACTTGCTTTTGAGTATTTTTGAAATCGATCAAAATTTATAATGTTAATTGGTCATATTTAATTTATCTGAACTGATTCTTTAAAGCTATAGACACGTGCAAATAAATCGAGTATAAAAATAGTTCAAAGGTTTCAATTAAATAATATTTAGATTAAAGGGCGGTGTTGACCAATTATGTTAAGCGCAGAGACTTCATAATTGAGTAGAATGCTGCTTAAAACCTAATTATTTAGTATTGAATTTTATTGATTTTAATGTAGTTCTAACAATAAGATTCTTATTTAGCCTAATCTCCAGAAAGTAACACTTCGTCTCTTGCATGCTTTAACTTAAATTTCCAAACCAATTAAAAAGCTGCTATAAAATGATATATTTAAATATTTGTTCTAGATAAAAATTAAATCTAAAAGTATGCAATAAAAGAGAAAATTGTTATTTTAAGTGGTTTCAAAACAGTTTACATTATTTCAAAGTCAATTAGAAACATTTTCAGTGTTCAATGGGCTGCTACTTTATAAGTATTTTCTACTGCCTCGCTTTTCTATTAAAACGAATATAAATTCTATTTGATATCAGTTTGCACTTGAAATGTTGTAATTAATATGTTCATAATTAATAATCGCTTGTATTGCGTTGTAGGCGAACAAATACATGATCGACAAAGCACCAATACATAACGTGCAAGTTGCGAGACCCAGGCTCTCACATCTGCACTACGAACGCGCTGGTTTTCAAACATAGTTACGGTTATTAGTATAATTCGCAGATGTAATGATTCATTGCAGTTGCACGAACTTCCCGACATTTGTTTACAAAAGACTTAATCAATAAGGTAAAAACATATTAATGTATGAGTGATTTGTAAGTATACTGGGTTGCTGTAAAATTTAATATGGGTTGCTGTAAATGTAATAAGTAAATTAGTTCAATTATGGAAACTCTTGCAAATTATTAAATTCAAAAAAATACAAGCATGCTAGTTACTTTTGACAAATAGTATGAATATTATACATTTATACACGCGAAGCATGGAGAAGGATATTCGGAGAAGGGCATAGCAGGGAGTCAAATTTACAGAAATTAATTATATTTTGATAACTTTTTGAAAGTAAGCAAGAAGAACTGCGTTTGTTCAAACAATTTGAATTTAAAAAGATAAAACGAGATTCGGAAATCTTTTAAGGTCCACATTTTTCTTTACTAAACTAAACAAAACTTAACCAAGCCGTGTTAAAATGAAGAACCTTAGGGGGCGTCCATTAATCACGTGAGGGGGAGGGGGGGTCAGACAAAAAATCACCAAATATCACGTGGGGGAGGGGGGTGTAGTAAGATATCACGTGTATTTATTTTTTAACTGATTTTTAAAAAAAATTCAAATATTTTCAAAAAAAATGAAATATTTTACAGTTATTTCACGTAACTAAAAATACACGTGATGTTTGGGGGGGAGGGGGGGTTAATTTTGAATATCACCATGTATCACCAAAGGGGAGGGGGGGGGGTCCAAAAATCCTCAAAAACTCGCTCACGTGATTAATGGACGCCCCCTTATCTTGTATTTCTACGAATTCTATAAATTGAATTGCAAAGTTCATATTTTTGTTTCAGTTATAAATGTGATCTTTTGAATTTTAGCTTTAGAATTAAAATTAAAATCCGGAACATTTTCGATATCAAATATAAAAAAATATTTTTTGGAAATTAAAAATATATTTTTAAAATAAAAAAAAATACTTTCATTATTGAAAAAAAAATATTACTGGCCATCCCCAAACACTTATTCTTACTTCACAGTGTCAACACAAGCAAAATACTTTTTGAATCAATCGAATCTGATGATTTATTTTTTCTTTATCTCCGAAACGGATGGATTCGTTTTCGCCAAAAACTAACCAGGACGTCGCGCCGTCAACACGAATCGAATGTATTTTAAATCAATCTAATCGGAAGCCCCATTTTCGCAAAATCCGAATCACAATTTTCTACATTTTTTGCTACGTATCTCTAAAATGTCTGGACCTGTTATTACTCGAATGTAACAACAAAACTCGAATGTTTCTTGAATTATTCAAATCGGTTGATCCGTGCGCCTGAAATCGCGAAGAAAAAATTATATCCATACATGCGCATACACACACATACACATATCTATTTTTTCTAAGGAATGCCAAAATATTTAGAAACCTTTGAAACGTAAAGATATGCATAAATTTTCATTTTTGATTTCTGAACGATTATTATAACTTATCCTACGGAAAGTTAATAAACTAATCTTAAACAGTTTTATTTTTCGTAACAAATAATATCAGGTATCTTGATCTACATGTAACATTTACAGATCTCATGAGTATATTAACAATTTGAATATAAAATCTGAAAAATGAATCGAAAATACATTTTTGTCCCAAATTGAATATCAAAGAGTTCGTAGACAAGTCACTATGGCGCAAAGTTCGTTCCGAAAGGACAAAGTTGAGAGTAACTCCTCCGCATGGTAGGAATATATAGTAAAGACAAGAAAACGAATAAACATCAATGTGTAAAATAAATTCTATCGGTAAGTCGAGTCAATTGAAATATCTTTTCGAAGTACAAATGTCACGGCGGTCTTGTAATCCTCAAGGGCGTTATGCAGCGTTATACGGTAGCGTAAGCGAAAACACTCTTTTCCTATAGCAGTGCATACATATTTTCTCGCGGCTGACTGGCAATTTCTACGAGTGCAACGCTCATTGCAGAAGCACAGAACTAAAGTGGATATCGTTTTGTTTTTCAGCCATTGAAACCCTTAAAACAGGGATGGTAAGATTCTGCACTTATATTATAACCCTTGTGTAGAATACTACAATATATTCATATGGATTTTACTTTATTAACACTCCGAAAGAGAAGTTTCTTTCTACTACAATCATACAGATAGTTTTGTGTTTTCTAGACGTTCTAAGTAATTTTCCGTAATGTGACAGATGTATTGGATAAATTCTTTGGCGTGTGTATATGTGAGTCAAAATTTGATCTTCCGACATACAACTTTTTCTAACGGCAGCACCGCATTTCAAAATTTTGAACGCTATTCATTAGTTTTGCGAAATGATAAGACTAGCCATTTATATTATATTTGGTAGATGATACTAATTTTCGATCACGGTTTAACCTAAAATCTTGAAAAGATTTTAAGAAATTAAAAACTTTTTGAAATATATCAGTCGATAATTAGTTTTTTGTAAAGATTGATCGATTTGTGACATTTTTAATGAAATTTTGCAGTGATACAATTTGTAGTCAAAACGAGCATCTTAACATTCATTGGCCTACCAAAAGTGGTTCAAATATAAACATTTATTAACTGTTGGAATAATTTAAGTTAAGTTTAATTACACTTCTGAACAATTGACAATTTCATTATCAAAATTTTAGATTATTAACTTCCCGTAGGGTAAGTTATTGTAATGGACCGAAAATAGAAATTGAAAATTTTTACATTTCTCGACATTTTGAAGGTTTCTGAACATTTTGGCATACCTCAGAAAAAATGGATGTGTGTGTGTGTGTGTATACATGTATGAATACAAATTTCCAGTCACGTTTTCGGGCGCACGGATCAACCCGATTTGAATGGTTCAAAAAACATTCGATTTTTATTAATAGGGAGAAGAGCTGATTAGATTTTGGCAAAGGCAGGTCCTGCCGCTTCAGTGCAGAAAATAGAAATCGAGTTTTTGAGAGAATGGAGCATCCTATTTGAATGTTCTAAAAAACATTCAATTTGTAACGATTGGGAGAAGTTGTTATTAGTTTTTGGCAAAAGCGAACCATTTCGGAGATATAGAGCTAAATGTGCTAAAAATGGCAGTTTTTGAGAGAACTAAGCGTCCGATTTGAATGATTCAAAGAACTTTCTGCTTGTTTTCCTCAGAAAAAATGTTTTAACCTTTTTCCTCGTTTTAACAAAATAATTAATTTTGGAAAAAAAACATTTTTGTTTCAAAATTTTTTTTTCAATTTTTTTTTTTCAAAAAAAATTTGTTTTTTATATATCGAAAACAATTCAGATTTTAATCGTAATTCTGACTAAAGTTCTAGTGTACTTTAAACAAATATGTTTAGCTTTGCAATTCAGTTTATATATTTCTTATAAATATTAGACAATGTTACAATATTTATAATAATCTATTTGAAAACATTCAATATTTCTCGAACATTTCGTTACGGTACGGGAAGTTCCAGCAATTTGCCTTAAGGCACGATGCCAACACCCCATTAGTTTTTATTTCTACTTTAGATTATTTATACGTATTGAGTACTTTATACTATTTACAGAAGTTTCTTGGGCTTACATTTAGCAGAACCCAGAACAAACGTCTTCTTGTGTAACATTTTCCTATAAAATTCATATTTAATTATTTATATTTAAGTTTATTCATATTAATGCGAAAAGAAGTTTAAACTTTTTTAACTGAAATAAATATTACAAAAATATGAAACTAAAAAGTTTCTAAACCTTAGTATCCAATAAAATTTTGTTACACGATTGATAGTTATTTAAAAAAATATTTACTATAATATGACAATATAATAATTAGCTTTACGTAGGGTAAGTTATAGTAATCGCAAAAAATCGAAAATGAAAATTTTTATGAATCTTTAGATTTCCAAAGTTTCTGAACATTTTGGCATACGTTAGAAAAAATTGATGTGTGACATTTTTTTGACGACGATTTTGAGAACACGGATCAACCGATTTGAATTATTCAAAAAACATTTTACTTGTATTGATGCAATGAACAAACGGTGAAATTTTTGGAAGACACCAATTTTGGAGATCCAATAAAAAAAGTAAAAAAAATGCCATTTGGCTGTCAGAAATGATCATTAAACATATGCCCATCAAATCATCAGATATTTTATAGAGATTATAATAAGTACATTTTTTGTGCATATTTCTATGGGTTCTGTATGTTTACACGTTAGACTACAACACGGCGCTTTACGCGCTTCAATATTTCAGCTCTAATACAGCTATGCAGCGCGATTGTAAGGAAAAAAGGTTCAAAAAGTTCAAAATATAAAAAATTCAAATTTTTCAAAAATGTCAAAGCTTTTCAAAAATCAAAGTTTCAATTTTTTTTAACAAGTTTAGTTTTCAGTACGGCAAGTTCCAGCAATTTGCATTAAGGCACCACTAATTTGAAATGTGTTATTTAATTTTTTTTATTTGAAATTGACTGCAATCTTAAGATTTTTGTCGCTATACGAAATCCGTTTATTCCCATAAAATTAACAGAAAGAGAATAATCTACGAAAACTACTGTGTTGATATAAATAATGAATTTGACACTGTTAAAATGAAATTTCAAATATAACTGTTAACAATAAAATAAGAAAAAATGTACTGTCGAAAAAAATTGTAATAAATATTATTTGTAGACAGTTCATTAGCAAAATAGTGTTTGATATTGTAGTTCGTTTATTTAAAAGTATTGTTGAAACTTTGAGCTTTTAATAGTTTGATCATAGTGGTATTGTGAAATTTTTATAGATTTTCTAACATGTAGTAAACGTTGAAAAGTGTATTTTTAAGCCATCGATTTTGTGGAAAGATGTTGCTGTTTGCATCAAATTTATGGATCATTACATCGTAAGCTTCTATTTGTTTACCCTATTAAAATTTAGTTCATACAAAAATAAGTCTTCATATAAATTACTCTGCGCTAAATAACTACAATATATTCATGTAGTTTTACCTAAAGATAGTTGCCTCATCGTAGTGGCAAAGTTTGAAAGTTCATACACGCATGCAAAATAAATTAAATTGCAAAAACTTTTCGCATATAACTTTTCGAGTGATACGTTCAATGTGCTTTTAAATTCTACGTCATTTGCTCATATAAATAATTCTGCTGGTATAATAATAAATTATAAATCTCTGATATATTTCCGATTTGTATTGCCTACAGACATGTTTGTTTAAATCATAATGTGAATATGCCAAAAGTGAAACGCGGCGTCATGAATAATTCATATATCATTTATTACAGTTGTTTATGCATAAAAGTAGGTACTAAAATATTAATTACCGCTGCCAAAACTTTTAATTCGATATGAAAACAGTAAAAATATGTCTATTATATCGGGATGGATAATTAATTGCCGGTATTAATATTAGATTAAAATGTTAATTTTAAACTGACAAGCGATACGAATGAATGAATGTGCATAAAGTATTTCATTTAATCTGTCGGGTATGTATTTGTATAAATTAGATCATAATTGCCAATATATTTATGATGCAGGTTAAATTGGTAAGCACTTGATAATCGTAAATTATAATATAAATGCACATAATCGATAATTTATGGAAATAATGACCATATATAAACCGGAGTCACGTCATTAAATATTTAAATGATGAGATTTGATATAGAGAAACAATTTTATTTATTTATGAATACAATATGTATCTGTTTTCTGTTAAATACTATCTTTCATGAAAACCAAAGAAATCAGTATTTTTTGTGAAATACCCTGAAACTGCCATACATCTGTACATCATATAATTTTTTTTTAAATTATCATGAGCGTTTCTAAATGTTTTATAAAATATTGTTCTGAAATTAGATTTTTATATTCAGAAATCACAATCAATTTATTAGGCAAATATAGATAACTTGTAAATGTTGGATATTAAGTTAATCCTGAATTATCGTAAAATTATGTTAAAACATAATTTTCGAAATTGACACATTGTATGATGATGTAACTGACAAAAACCACTACAATTTCTTACGAGTACGATTTTTAAATTAAACAGTAATTGTAAGTTACTTTTTTAACTTCCCGTAGGGTAGTTATAGTCATGGGCCGAAAATCGAAAATAGTTTTTTTTTCATTTCTTCACGTTTTGAAAGTTCCTGAACATTCTGGCAAACCTCAGAAAAAATGAATGTGTGTGTTTTTTGTGTCCGCATTTTTTCGTTCACGTTCTCGGGCGCACAGATCAACCGATTTGAATGGTTTAAAAACATTCGATTCCTATTATTGATAGGAAGATGTGCTGATTAGTTTTTGGCAAAGGCAGGTACAGCCGTTACGGAGATACGAGTTTTTGAGAGAACGGATCCAATTTAAAAAAACATTCAATTTGTAATGATTGGTCGAAGTGGTGATTAGTTTTTGGCAATTAACTCTGTAATTCAGTTTATATAATTCTGATAAATATTAGACGATATTACAGAATTTATAATAATCTATTTAAAAACATTTGATATTTCTAAAATATTTTGTTACGATCCGGGATGTACCGCAATTTGCTTTAAGGCACGATGCCATACACCAATAGTTAATTTTTTTTATCATATTTGACACAGTAACTTTATAAAAGATTAGGAAATATGATGTTATTCAGACATCTACTATACCTGCATATTATATTATGAAACCTGGTATGGAACGGCTTATGTGCAAAAATCCGATTAAATGACGTATTTTTTATTGTTTTTTTTTTTTTTCTTAAAATACATAATTGTATTTTATGAACAGAAATATTTTCGTCATTTTTATTATTATAAAAATAAACATTATTTTTATGATAAACTAAAAAAGCTGTTAAAGCAACAAATATTAAATGTATATGCTGGAGATGAGTTCAGAACTCTCCAATGCCAAATTTGCTCTGCGCAATTTGGATTCTGAAACTTTGATATCTAAGTTGCACCACGCTTTGAAGTCACATTGGAATATCCAAAATATGTTGAAAAATATTACATGTTTTAAATGCATTATTTTGAAACTTATGAACAATTATCTGACAATTATCTAACATTGATTGTTTATTCACTTTTTACTAGGTTCGTAAATTTCCGAATGGTTTCTATTATTGGTTCCTATACTTTATACGAATGTTTCCTAGTTTTTTTTTTAAATCTGTCGTAAGTTGTCTAAATCGTTTATATGTAATCTTACATGAGTCTTTTGTGACATTAGTTGCATCCTAAAGAGACAAGGTACAGACAGTATTTGTCCTCAGGTCATCAACTCAGTGTATGTCAAAGTTCCTCGGTGGAACGGTGACATAAATACATGTAAGAAGATTAGTCAGAAAATGTAAAAATATGCAAAAAATAAAGGAATATAATACTTTTTCTAAACCATGTATATAAAATATACAGTATCTAAACTTAAATATGTTAAAAAAATAATCCATATTAGCTTACTCTGTAGAAGTGTAGAAAGTAAAGAAAAATAACGTAATTCAAGAAAAAACGAAATAAATAAAACCGTTGTAAATTTAAACCGTTTGACATGTGTTATCATGAATATATGATTTCTGTAATAAATTCGCCTGATTTCTGCATTAATAACTCCATCCGAAACATATCAAAATTAGTGAGAAATATAATTTTTTTTACACATTTCTTGCTATTTGTTTCGTTTGGGCATACAAACTTATGTTTTGATACAACAGTTTCAATATTTGCCTTATACGCTTGAATTAAATAGAGAACAACACAAAAAACTAGGTGTTAGTGCTGGTTTCTCTTATCTTACATTTTTAAGGAATATATTAGTTTATTTCAACAGATTTTTTTTTAAAAAAAGTAACATGACATAGTTACTAGGGTGGCCTTGGTCGGCTGCATTTCTCTATATTAAAAAAAATTAAGTTACTGACTATGGACAAATAGTGATATGTTGCAATTTATAAATACACACTATTTACTTTGAATTACTTAAACTAGGGTGGCCTTGGGCGGCTGCATTAAAAAAAAAAAGAATAAGTTACTGACTATGGACAAATAGTGCTACGTTGCAATTTATAAATACACACCATATTTTTTGAGTTATCACATTTGTTTTACTTTTCTTATAAAAATAAGTAAAAAAAAATAATAAGTGTTTGGCAAAGATTGGCCAGCCGTTTCAGAGCTAAGGAGCAAAGAGTAAAAAAATGGCAGTTTTTGAGAGAACAATGTATTCGATTTGAACGATTCAAATAACGTATTGATTGTGAAGAGATGATTAGTTTAGGAAGGCAAAAATGTTTTTTCCAATATTACAAAATTTTTATTTTTAATTTCCAATTTTTTTTAAATATCAAAAATCTTTTTGAGAGTTTTTGAGAGAACAATGTATTCGATTTGAACGATTCAAATAACGTATTGGTTGTGAAGAGATGATTAGTTTAGGAAGGCAAAAATGTTTTTTTCAATATTACAAAATTTTATTTTTAATTTTTAAATTTTTTTTAAATATCAAAAATGATTTGGATTTTAATTATAATTTTAGCTGAAATTTTAAAACTTTCTTATGCACTTTAGATAAACAATAAATTTAACTTTGCAATTTAGTTTATATTAATTCTTAGATATATGAGATAAGATCATTCATTCTAACTCTGCTTGATCCAGTTTTGCTGATTTTCTTTT
>NW_020538040.1:142043134-142062116 GCF_003426905.1 Ctenocephalides felis
TAAAATTAATCTTGTAATCCGTACACATTCCCGTTTCCTTACTTGATTATATATTGCCGCATAAGCGGATCATTAATGTAATTAAGCTTAATCGGATTGAGCTTTATCGGATTCAGTTTAAGGCAAAGCGAAACCAAATTCGAAAACGAATAATGAGCTAACCGAGAGGTTTAAACTCGACGAAAATAAATTTTGTGATTATTTATAACTAGCAAAATGATAAATTGGTATTTATTTTTCCGGTTTAACATAATTTGTATCATATTTATACTAAAATAGCTTCCCGCATTCGAAATCAATTCAGCACATTCAGACACGTGTTTCATTGTCTTGCCATTTATATATATTTATTATAGGGATTTAGTGTGCTAAGGTCTTATAAATCGATCAAAAATACTTTTTTAATATTCAGAAATTTTGATGAATGCTATTTGAAACAGCTATAGTTCTAGTTAGCTTTTCATAGGTGAAGTTTATCTTTTTCCCTAAAATCCAACCCAGTTACTCATTTTTGTTTGTTCAACGTTTCAAGTCATCTGCAATGCATAGCACTAAAATTTCGAAAATTAATGTAGAATAGCGCAGGGTTAAAGGTCCGCGAGTAAAAAGGTCCACCACCAATATCTCAAAATAAAAAAATGGTAAAGTTAAGAATGTTTTACCAATAATATTCGAATATTTGAAAGTAGAGGGAAAACAATGTATGACCAGCCATCACATTGATCTTTGCGACATTGCTATCGGAGAAAAACGACAATGTGTGAAAATCCATACCAAAAGTATTTTCTTTCGTTGTTAGTTTTTGTGGTGTTTCACATTGTTGTATAATTTACGAGATCTTAATATAATTTTAAACTATACGATAACTATAAGATGTATTGTTAATTTTACGTTAGATTTATCAGTTTTTTCACATAACCTTTATGAATGCTGACACCTGGGTGGGGTAAATGAACAACTGAACCTTCACCTTGGCAAATGTGTAAAAATTAAAAAATATCAAATAAATAATAAAACTAAGTTAAAAAAAGCAATTTTACAAGAAATAAATTAGTAATAATTATTCAATTTTGCTGATAATTATTTTTCACAAAAATCCGATCAAGGTTATTTCAATGTTATTTCTGTAAACAAAGCATCCTTGAAATTTGCATTGGTTAAATAATGTAGCAAATATTTTGTGAAATTCTTTAAAAATAAAAATTGGATCTATTTTCTTCTGACCGTCTTAATTCACTTTGCTTATGGGGTAAAAAGAACCAAGTTACCAATTTTTGAAAAACAGCAAAAAAAAAAACACTTTACAATGTATGGAGATAGTCACATAGTTGTTTGTTTGATATGTGATATTTTGTTGTGATGTACGAGGTCTGTTCAAAAAGTACCCGGAATTTTCGTTTTTTCAAAAAAATATTTATTTATTCGTCTACATTAATGTGGTCCCTTCAAAGTAGTCCCCCCCAGATATAATACACTTATGCCAGCGTTTTTTCCAATTTTCGAAGCACCCTTGATATTCACTTTTTGATATGTCCTTGAGCACTCTCAGCGATTTTCTTCAATCGAGGAAAACCGCCGTCCTTTCATGGGTCTCTTCAACTTTGGGAATAGGAAAAAGTCACACGGAACCATATCTGGTGAATTTTTGCACTTTGCAACACTTTATTTCATTTTTTACGCAAAATTTAATACAAATTCTTTGACTTTTCAATTCTTCATTGTAAAAATCGCCGAGCTCAGAAAAACACGTCGAACCTTAGCGACTACCACAGACAAAGTAAACAGTGAATATAGCTGAAAATTTCATCATACTTTAGGGGCATGTAAACCAACACAATAAAAAAAAAATTTTGACAATCAGACACTGCAGACCCGCGAAATTTAATTATTAGTAATTCCGGGTACTTTTTGAACACACCTCGTATTTGGCTTTAAGTAGTTTTGCAATATTTTAAGCCGACAAGTTATAGAATTATAAATTATAGGTTTTCTATAATTAGCAGATAAGTGCCTAACTTTTTCCTGAAAGTCTTGAACCTTACAAGGAACCACGCTCTTAAGACATGCACCGTGTTTCAGTGTTTTCTACTGATTATCGTTGACGTCCGCACTTGAAATAAATTCATGTTTAGAGCGCAAAGTAGAGACATAAGTTTATTCAAAACAATTTTAAATCGCATTGATTAAATTTCGATTCTCATCGATCAAGTGAATTTTACACACGTCGGAAAACTCATGTAACTTTCTTTAAGGTCACTTACAGAGGGAGAGTGCTTGTTTAAAAACATCTTTTTTTGACTATTTACTTTACATATAGTATATTTATGAATTAAAGTAATAAATGAATTTATTACGACAACAAATATGTAGGACTGTACTGAATATACACAGCAATTTTCAAATAAAATTTTCAGTAAGATTTATGAGCAACGTATATTTATATTCTTTCAACTTTGAAACCTTGGCTAGTCAGTTAAGATATATATAACATAAAAGCATACGACAACAAGTAAAGTACAATAATTTTGAACTTTTATTTTAGTCCATACAGAAAAAATAGTAGTATATATTCCAAAATTATCAATACATTTATTCCTGAATATCTGTAACATATAAATCAATACGTTTATTTTATCTGGATATAAGCCAACGTGTTCAACTTTATATAAAGTTATTCTGGAGGGAAAAAACGTCGTATCCGATTGAATTCATACAAGTGTGTAAATAAATAAGAAAAATAGGCCATGTGAACGGTGTTCGATTTAAATCCGCGAACAAAATAATCTAATCCGACAAATCTAGAGTTCGTGAATGTACTCTGTGAATTGATGTCTGACGTTATTATTATGTGGCACCCGCAGGGATACGAGATATACGTTGTTAGACAGTACACATCTGGCGCTGAATCTCCTACAAACTTTACCATATTCAGCAGGTTTATTTGACAACCCCGAATATACCATATTAACAATTGAGAGCACTGCCCAGAGGCCTGTCTGACATAAAGTAATAGTCAAATCTTAGCCTATCACATTACAGGAGAAATTGTTAATTGTGAGTGACATTAAAACTGTTTTTTTTTCTTTCTCATTATGAACAGTTTTATGAGATATTGTGATTAACCTTCCTTTCAGGACGTCGCATTTTGATAAGACAATCCAACGGTTGGCTTTACTATATTTATGAGGTGACCACACGTCCTGGTTTGGCCAGGATAGTCCTGAACTTATTTGTCCCGGATTAAGACTTTTTATTCCGGATTCTCAGTTGATTTTCCGTTTTCAAAAAGCATAGGCTTAAATTTAATTTCAGAAATTACTTGATAATAAAATAACACAAATTACTTGATAATAAAATTTCAACTGCCCATCAAATATCTAAAAATGATATATACATCAAGTAGGCTTATATAAAACAACGCTATATGAAACAGACGGGTTAAAACTCCAAAGACGGGTTAAAATATTTATCCGCTTCCATAATTTTGAACTTTTATTTTTAGTCTTACGAAAAGTAGCAAACATTTTAAAAACGAATAAAAGTTTAGATTAGTACTTATGTCAGAAAGTCCAAAATGCCTGCCTGGCACAAGTACTAATTTTTAATAAAAGTTATAATTATAATAAAAAAAATTATCAGAATTTTATGCAAGGCATATAATCAAACAAAACATCAAGTTCAGAAAATATAAGATTAATCATAACATAATCAAACAATATAGTTTGTACTAAATGTCAGTAATTCTGATTCAAAACAAATTTTTATTAAAAAAAACTTATTTTTATTATATTGTTAAATGATATTCGCTCTTTCAATTCATATGCATGTTTTATGTTATTCAGCATAAATGCAAACCGAAGGATTTTCTATATTTGTTATTTATCCCATTTTTTCATTTTGCAACAATAACATTTTTTACCATTATTTCTTTCTAGTTTTTTCAATCGAATAGAATAAATTAAGTATTAAATAAAGTATAAGGTTATATATGTTAAATAATAAATAACACATTTCAAGTAGTTTGATAGAGACATCATATCTATAGCGTGTAGAAAAATAGAACCTTAAAAAATTCTTCTGCCGATACAATAAATATCGGGATGAAAATACATCATTCATAAATGAATATTTTGTTAATAATTTGGTTAATTTAGTTTCAAAGTTTTTTGAAATTTGAAAATTTGAATTTTTTGAAATTTTGATTCTTTTTGAAAATTTTCAAAATCACTAAATTTTATGTGAATGCACTTTTTGCACACCATCTACTCGAGCAAAATGTTTTTTGAATTAATCTAATCGGATAATCCGTTCTCTCAAAAACTGCTTAACCGTTTTTACACCCTTTACGCTCTATACATCCGAAACGACAAAAACGCTATCTATATATTCCAAGTGAAAGTTGATGTCACTACTGCTTCACATCACGCTGCTCGAAGCATGGTCGAACCTGAGGCTTCTGATTCTGGTTCAGTTTAATAGAAAGTAACTAGTTACCTTGTTCATGCCTATCGAGCATGTTGCCTTTTCAGATATGACGAAGATACATTTGTTATTTTAAAATATCCGCTAATGCCAACGAGCGGACGCACTGGCAGCAACAAAACAATAACAATGTTGTTTTGGACATTCTGGATATTCACATTCCTGAAAATAGTTTAGTATTCGTGTATATTAAATCGATACGGAAAGCTATCAACATGTGCGGCACATCGCGGCCCACATTTCATATCCGCGAGAACGGCAGCTCGTCGAGTCCTGACAGATGTGTATTATACGTAATCCTGTATGGATTTACGAATACGTAAAGTTCCATTCTCTTCCATCGCTAAGACTTCCACCGCAAACCTTCTCAACTTAATAGTAGTTATATGAAGTCGTACTTCTGGAATCTGAGCGGATCAGGGCACGCACACTTGCTGATTCGAGGAGCCGGCGACATTTTTGCGCGAATTCTAAGTACTTTCTTTCGTAAAGTCACTATAGTAGAAACTCGTTCTTTCGGCCCTCAGTTATACGGATTCGGTATTATCCGGACTATCAACCGCGACGAATTTGTATATTTTATACAAGTCGAATTTATGCAAACCAAATTGAACCAAATTGAACTTATTACCTTATAAACTTATTATTATTTATATTGTTATAAATACATTTTGCAAAAAATGTAATTACTGGATCTATTCTAATCATACATAAAAAACTGGTATTGATTGCCTTAATTATTGTGAAAGCTGTTGGTACATGATACAATTGTTGATGAAACTGTTAGAAAAAGTAGGAAAAACGTACTAAAGGACCCTTTGCTGCACATAAAAACATTTTCCAGTGTGGAAAAAAAGAAGAGATGTGTACATTTATGTTATATACTTAAAACAAAATATTTAAATGCTAATTAGTAGCTACTGAGAAAAGGCCAAAAACTGAAGATGATATTGACAAGATTTTAAGAAATTCTGAAGCATTGTTTAATAGAACTAGTTTTTAAATAATGAGATACAGGATCTACCATCCTAATGAGGATTTTTACAGCAATCAGAACTATATGTTACATGGAGCACTGATTATTACTGACAACGATTTTATAGATAATCCGTTGATTGTCCTGGCTATTAGAGATACAGTTTATTTTCAATACTGAAGACAATTCTACGGTCGTCCTAAAAAAACACAATTTTTAGTTATAAAACTAGTTGATGCCCTGTAACTATACAGCATATGCCATTATTTTCAGGTGAAAAAAAACAAAAAAACATTAAAGCGCATTTATTACCAAAATGCAAAGCACATACCACATATTTTAAACAATTCTATACTCAACAAAATTATTGATGAAAATGTTTTTAGATTTATCTTTCTTCTTATAATAAAAAATTACTTTATGTGCTAAAAGATAAAATTTCTCTAATCATTTTACCATTCATATTAGCATTTTCATCAATTTCATTATTTTATTACAGTTTATATAATCTGTATCATATTCAATATTGCATCAAAATTTCATAACATAATTTGTTTTAATATTAAAATATGCAAAAATTTTTTTTTTTTACAAATCAATAACTCGTGGTGTCAATCCTCCAAAATTTGTGAACGATTTTGACGCTTTATGAATAAACACGCAATCTTTGCCATTCATCTGTATACGCAAAGGACATAATTTAATTCCAGAAAATGAATCGAATATATAATTACTTCAAAATATTAGCATATAAATTAAAAATGTGTGAACGGATGGCGAGGGAAAGTAATGGCCGATCTAAATAGAAAAACAAATCAAATATGGAATATATAGATTTTAGACTGGATAAAAATTCACGATCGAGGTAATGGACATATTTATTGAAAAACTAAACGCAATTGTGATGACAGTAGAATCATGCATAATCAAGTTTTATATTGTATTTGAATGAATACATTCATTAAATTTATAAGATCCTTGCACAAAGTAGTTAGCCGAGTTATAAAATGTAATACTATAGTTTCACTGTTAGTTTCCTACATAGACATTTAGTAAATCTTTTGGCGATTTTATATAATAAATTACACTTTTCACGAAAGGCTATAAGGTTCTTAACAATCCTATACAATTCGATATGTAGACTTTCTTTCTCAAGCTTGAAAAAAAACTAGAATAATCTTATTTCCAAAACCTGGCAAAGATCCATCCTATAAAACATCATACAGGCCAATAAGTCTTTTACCTTTATTTTATTCTTTTCAAAATACTCGAAAAATTGCTACTTAAAAGAATTCTCGTCACATTGAACAATAATAATACAATTCCTTGTGATCAGTTTGATTTTACTTATCAAACCAAAGTTTCTTCATAAACATTCTAAACATAAACTCGCCTATTAAAATAATAAAATCGTGCGTTCCTCAAGGCAGTGTTCTCGGCACCATCTTGTGGATAAGTGGCTAGAACGGCTGGACATGAATCGGATTCGATCCCGCTTTGACTAGCCTGATGTCAAGCAGTAGTGTCATCGGTTTTATCTTGGAAATACAGCCAGCAATATGTCTCTGTTTTAAATTATCACTTTTTATATCTTATTCTACGCGGAGTATTGCATCAAATTTAAAATATTTTTTATAATATGATTTGTTTTTTGTTTTCATAAACATTTACATAGTGTTTTTTATTAATTAATTATTTTCAATATTCAACTTACCTTTTCCGAAAATTGTCTTTAGACTCGTTTTTTTGGGATTACACAAAGGCGTACTGCAATCTGAAATGAATAATTATATATGTAATGTATACAACTATAAAAGTAGGCACTAGTATTATAATTTGATTTGGGTATTGAATATGAAATAAAAACTTGTTAAATTTAAAAGAAAAGACGTTCATACATTTATAACATTTACACTCTTAAATTAGATGCACCACGAATAAAATAAATAAATGCGTATGGAAATAAAGTTGTTGATTCAATTCGATACCAATTCAATTGATATAGATAGAAAATTGTCATTAATGTTGTAAAATTAGTATTAAATTATGACGTTTAAATAAATTAGATATCAATATTTTGTATAAAATTTTTGGGTTTCAGTCAACTACATTAAAATCATTACCTTTTTATTAATTTAGATATATTTCAAGTGCAACATATTAAATCGTAAAGTGTTAACCAAGAAATAAATCGTTTTGATTTTTGTTTAATGACTAAAAATATGTTTGCATGTATAAAATTATTATATTAATATAATGTTGTGCTTTCACATTTAGCAACAGAAGTTCAAATTTAACATAAGTATGCATTATCATTAAATTTAATAAAATTATGATTGTGTAACAAATGTAACAATTCACATTAACGCGTAGAAATTATTACTGATTAGTATTAACTATGCAATTCACACTCATAATTTCACAACATTCCACGATTCACAACATCAGCTGATTGTGAAAACAATTAATAAAATATCCCAAAACAAAGTTCATGATTTATTTGAATGCTATTTACATATAATAGAAATATCAATTTGACTGTATCAAAATTATTTCATCAAATAGTTAATGCATAAATCCAATGTAAATTAATTACTTTTATACAATTATATAATATTAAATCTGTCATATAAATAAATCGTTATGACAGTAATTAACAGAAAGTGCTTTTTCGCACATTAGTGGTTATAGCAATGGTCGTTTCATAAAAAGTTTCTGGTTTAACACCCGTCTCGGATAGCCAGATGTTAAGTAGTAGTAACATCGGTTTTTACTTGGAAATATAGATATTAATATACCAATTAACAAAAATAAATTATAACAAAAAAAATTGTAACAGAAATTGTAATTATAAAATTCATATCAAATTTTGCGATACCTTCGAAGTCATTTCAATTTATATTAATTTTTTAAGTTTGAGAAAATTTTTTATAACATTTATTACAAAAATATTGTATTGTGATACCCCGCATAACGTCCGCCCCGCACAATGGACGCTGCGCATAACAAACTTTTTTTCGAGCGCAAACGTTTCATATAACAAACTTTGCTTCACACAACGTACTGAACCGTTGTCATTTTTAGACAAAAAATGTTCAAATTAATTCAAAGAGTGGGTTTTTGAAACTTTTGCTTCGCTGTAAAAATATACTTGTTGAAAAACAAACTCTTATTTAAATCATCTCGTTATTGGGTAATTCACATTCACACCCCAAAGATTTTGAGAAAATTTGTAAATTGATTATCATAAAACCGCGGAAAAAAAGACCAGCATATTTTTGGATGAGTTAAATGAGAATCTTACATTTTATTTGTAATTCGTAAATGTAGTTCGTAAATATTTGTTTTTTAAGCATAATAATTGATGCTAACATTAGAAATTTGTCCAATGATGAGTTTTCCTACTGTTTGCGGTAGGTCTTAATGAAGAGAATACAAGCAACACTTACTTTGAAAATGTAAGAGCTAAAAGGGCAAAAAGAAAGTTTTAATCATATGTAAAATATATTTTATTTCTATGACCATATTTCAAACCTCAGGACGATTTAATTGTATTTTTATGTTTTGTAAGAAAAACGCATTTCGCATAGCGAACTTTTTGCATAACAAACTTTCTCCTGAAACGAATTAAGTACGTAATGCAAATCACTGTACATACATACACATACTTAATTTTGGTCTCAAACAATTCAGAATGACATGAAACGTCAAGAAAACTTAATATTAGTATTTTCAAGCAAAAACATAAACTTCTTTTTCGGGTAGTTAATAATAATTTAAATTGTGATATTTGGAATTAAATCAATCTCTTATATTTTTATCCAAATTAATTTTGTACTGTATTGTTTTATCAAATTATACGATGCCTTTGAAGTCATTTTAATTTGTATTAATTTTTGGAGTTTCAGGAAATCTCCTTTAACATTCATTACAATAATATTGTGCAAGAAACAGAATGTAAATAAGTTGGCTTGAGGCAAAATACGAGACAAAGCACTCCGTGCAATATCTCATTCGTAATTGCAGGTTAATATTTCATGATATTAAATTTTTTTATGTGCGAGGTTAATTCTTTAAAGCCAAGACACTTAGATCCAGAATTTCTGTTGAGATTTTGTTTATTTTTTGGATGAGATTTAAAATAAACGTTTTAAATAATAAACAGATTGTATCGGCTGGGGAATGGTGTCAGAGGAATTATAAAAATAATTGCGTTATATATTTAATATTTATTATGTTTGAAAATGTTTCAGTTATTTACATAATGTGTTTCATTAGGGAGAGGGATACAAATCAGATTTTGGAAAATATCTTTTAGCTTTTTTCTTGTACGCAAAGTGGTAACTTTGGAGTCAGTAAGTTTCAGTTTCTAAATTAAAAACTTTGGCTCCGTCTTGAACAGTCTAATATCAAGCAGTAGTGCTATAGTTTTTATTAATGTACTAGCCGACCCGACAGACTTCGCCCTGTCAAAAAAATTTGTAATGTGGCGGTGTTTTGTTTATACCTTTTTTCTATTCTTTGCAAAAAATTATCCTGAACAGAACCGTCACCCTGGTAATAATTCTGTGTGAATTAAAAATAATTAAATAAAACACTATAAGCATTTAAAAGTAAGTAATTTCAATCATGTAAATCATAATTCAAAAATCAGTTCAATTTTCATTGTAGTGCTTTGTGATAAACTATGTTTTTTGTTTTATTACCTGGCGCATAGACAAACAAATCTGATGGTTTTCCAATACGGTAACAAACAACATACAATTTTCCATGTGAGAAACATGGGTTTTTCAAATTGAAATCGTAGTCAAATGGCACATCAGTCGGAATCATTGGGATGCACGGTGCGAAAACATCTTCTGCTTTATACTATCCTTTCAATATAGTTGCTTCCATCACGTTGCTTGGTAGTTTTTTTATCGCTAACCTTGTGCCGTTGCAAAGGCGCGGTGGTCGATATTTCGCAACATTATAATTGCCGATCCAACCTTCAATTGAAGATTGTGAGGTGACAATCTTAGCAAATCCAGCAAGTTTAAAAACTCCGATGGATCGTCTTGGTTAGTTGCCGAATCAACTGATTCGCCTGTAATTTGTTCTTGAATTTTGAAATTTAATTCATTTACATCAATGTTTTTGGCTGCCAATATAGCACGTTAATTAATAGAAAGATGTTTCTATGTTTATAAATATATTAAAAATCAGATGATCAAAAACTACACAAAATGTCATGACATAGATCATTGTTTTTTCTACAAATTTCGTTTTCTACTCGATTAAAAAAGAAAAGGGCTGTTTTTAGGGTTTTCCCTGCAATTATTCGATTTTTTCTCGCCGTAACAACCATCCTTGGACATCAACGAACATTTTAAAAAAAGAATTGGCCAAATTGGTCCAGGCGTTGTTGAGTTATGCGCTTACCAACACATTTTGCGATCCATTTTTATATATAAGATTATAAAATTATCAGTATTAGAAGAATTCAAGTAATTGTGCCTTTGTGGAGGATTCATGTTGGCGTGTTGGCTTTGTTTTGTGCACGTTGTATTATGTTTAAATTGCTCTTTTTATCAGTACCCCCAAGTTGAATTCCGTAGGTCCATACGGGTTTGATCACCGTCTTATAGATAAGTAATTGTAAGTTAATAGAATGAAATAACAATGAAAGAGCTATTTTCACATGCGTATATATTACATATTTATATTTTTGAGTAAAACTGGATAATGGCACTGCTTGTTAATTATCAACAAAGTCTACTAAAACTTCAGAATCTAATTTTTTCATATGGTTGACAATCTATTTATATGATCAAGAGATTTAGTAATTATATTGCTAGCTTGTTACAGATGACTATTAAGAGACATGGTCGTACTTTCTAATAATGAGGATAATATTTTCACCTTCTATAAATTAACTTTTCAATTTTTTATAGTAACACCGAGAAGAATTATTTTTATTAAAAAACATTTGGATGTTATCTATATTTGGAAAATAAATACAGTCTATTCTATTTTTGAAAATACTCATTATCATTTTGCGAGTAGCTTTTAGAATTAATGGTAATTCTTCTTTCTAATAAAAAAACAAAGGCTGAGTTTTTTGTATAAAACGCTATTAATTGAAATAAGTTTGTTATAACGTACACAATTACAAATCATTTCAATACAGGTGTATATGATCAATATACATTTTTAATGGAAATTATCATATAGTATTATTAACTATCTCGAGGGCATAATTCAAAATTGCATTTAATTGATATCATGGCGATACGCCCCGGACGTATCGTGTTTGAATTATTATTGTTAGTGTAACTATTTTAACGCAGAATCATATTATAAAAACATATAATTTATTAAAGCGTGTAAAATCCATAACAAAATACAAATTGCATAATTTATTCATGTGCAAAATTGCGAAGTAATACCCGGTGATACGTTTATTTCAATTGCATTCACAATACGTATAAACGAATCATTATATAATTACCGTAAGCTGAATGATAATATTTAACATATGTGTTAAAATGAACAAACTATCGAATTGTATTTTTGTTTGAAAATGGTTGTTTTTGATGAACGATAATTGATTAGACTGATATTGGACGTATAATAATTGAATACACTATGTATATACACCAACACACTCAAAAACATATATGTACTGTTTATAAAAGGTACTAAAAATTTCTAATTGAAATAATTCAATTTGCCAAACCATTGTTAAAAATATTTTTGGCACCGCTTAAAAATATTTTTGGTCCATCTTTCTTATGGAAGACAATTCATACTGGATACATATATATTACTATATGAAATGATTAAAATAAAATTTTCCTGTAAATTAATTAAATAAATGATGAGCATTTATAATTACATAAAAAACGAATCACTATAAGTAATATTTCTCGATAATAGAAAATATTTTTTTTTATATATCTTCACGTTTTGAAGGTTTTTAAACATTTCAGAATATCTTAGACATAATGAATGCATGTGTGGTGTGTGTGTGCGTGTGCGTATACAAAGTTTCGACAACGATTTCGGGAACACTGATCAACCGATTTGGATAATTCAAAAATCATTCGATTTGTATTGATAAGGAGACATGTAGTCATGTAAATAAATTAGTAAACAAAGCAAATAGATGAAAAATTAAAATTAATTTGAAAAATAAGAAGCATTTTTAGTTACTAAAAAAAATGACTTTATCCCCATATCAAATATTCAAATAAATGAAAATAATATACCATGGGAAATCAAAGTTCTTAGTTTCCCGGGATATTGGAATAATTATGCATATAAAACATAATATTTTAAATTATGAAAATTATAAGTTGAATCAAGCCAAGTGTTCATTATATACATTATACACGTATCCAGTAGCGATTCTGGTTAAATACCTATCACATACCAAAATATTTTAAGATTTTCCAATAATTCTCAATAAAAAAAAGTTTTTTATTTAAGAGTGCAACCAGTGGCGTAACTATAGGGTGGCGTGGGTGGCAAAATGCCACGGACCCCCGGCCCAAAAGGACGCATGCTCAGAAATATTTTTACATTATATTCTAATACTTTATTTTACTTGAAAAGTATGTTTTCGTAAGAATCAGGGGCGTAACTACCGTTGTATCAGCCGTATCAAATATACGGAGCCCCCGAACCAGGGGGCCTTCAATGTCCGTAAGAAACATTAATAATATAAAAAAATCATGAAAAACGAATTAATCATGAAAACTTCGTTCAACCAAATTTAATGTCGTTAAAAAAGTACGCGAGGAATGTAAGATTATTATTTTGAAGAGTTTTATTTTGTCCAGGCCACGGGGGCCCCAAATACGCGTAAAAAAGTACGCGAGGAATGTAAGATTATTATTTTAAAAAGTTCTATTTTGTCCAGGCCACGGGGGCCCCAAATACGCGTAAAAAAAGTACGCGAGGAATGTAAGATCATTATTTTAAAGAGTTCTTTTTTGCCCAGGCCACGGGGGCCCCAAATACGCGTAAAAAAAGTACGCGAGGAATGTAAGATTATTGTTTTAAAGAGTTTTATTTTGCCCAGGCCACGGGGGCCCCAAATACGCGTAAAAAAGTACGCGAGGAATGTAAGATTATTATTTTAAAGAGTTCTATTTTGCCCAGGCCACGGGGGCCCCAAATACGCGTAAAAAAGTAAGCGAGGAATGTAAGATTATTATTTTAAAGAGTTTTATTTTGTACAGGCCACGGGGGCCCCAAATACGCGTAAAAATTAGTAAAATCTAACAAATTTTGGTTTTATTTCACTAATAACAAAAGTTAGAATAAACATGAAAATTTTCTTATAAATAAATTTAATTTCGAAAAAAAAAACATGAGCGTGTAAGAATGTAAAAATATAATTTTAGAGTGTTGCAATTTTTTTTTAATATTTTCTTTATTATTATTTATGAAGCTCTATAATATGCAAATAATGACTAATAGAAAACTAACTTTTTATTAAGTTTTGAAAATACTATTGAAAATACTATGGCTCGTTCATTAAATTTTGATGATGTCATAGACACTTTTGCAGAACAGAAAGCACGAAGAAAAGATTTTAATTAATAAATACCTTACTAAAATTAAAATGTTGTTTTTATTTCATTTCAAATTTATGCATATTTTAAATAGGTTTCTTCGCCAAAAAGGGCCAGCGAGTATATGACGAATATGAAGTTTTCAAAAAGTATTAAGAAGGATTTGATTGTTGAGAAAACACGTGAAAAATTGATTGTTAATGTTAGGTTATGTAATAATTGTTTTTAACACCAAATTATTTCTCTGTTGAATTCAGTCATAAAAAAATCCTTTCTATAGTTCATGTATTACAATGTTTAAACACAAAAATTTTATGTTTGATTTTCAAAACAAAGTAGTAATTCTACTTTTAAATTATTAATTTTGACTTATAATTATTTTTATTTTTATGTTTTCTTGTACTTATACATTTTAATTTTTTTTTTTAATTTTTGTATGCATACATTTTAAATAATTTCTTAATTTAAAACTATAAAATATGAATAAGTCGAAGTAGATCTACTCATTTTTAATACAATTCATTACAAATCGTGGATATATATATATTTATATATAACATTTAAATCAATACGTTGAAAAATTTCGAGTATTTTTAAATAAAATTAAACCACATGATTTTACTAATGGGGGGGCCCCATCAAAAAAATTTGCCACGGGCCCCGGGTGGCCTAGTTACGCCACTGAGTGCAACTTTGAATTTTTTAACAAACTATCGTATTTTATTGACACAATATAAGTTTATAAATATTTATATGAAAAGTATATACACAGAACTTAATCAAACGAAGTTGATATGAAGCAACCCATGTCATATTTTTAGGAAATATATAAAGTGAATTGCAAAGTGAAAATTATTTGTTTCAAGTATATAAGTAAACTTAAAAAATTAACTAGAATTAAAATTAAAATCTAAATCATTTTTGATATTAAAAAAAATAAAGAGCTTTCCGAAAATTTAATCTGGTATGCAAAATATTTTTTGAACCATTCGAATCGGATGCTTTTTTCTTTCAAAATTTGCTACTTTTTGCACTTTTAGCTACTTATCTCTGACACGACTAGGCATACCTTTGGCAAAAACTAATCACGGCATCTTCTCATCATTACAAAATTAATGTTTTTTGAATCATTCAAATCGGATGTCATGTTTTCTCAAAAACTCACCATTTTCTGCACCGTTTATGCTCCTTATCTCCGAAAAAGCTGGACTGACCTTTCTCACGAACTTATCAGATCTAATCCTTATAAATAGGAATCAAATGCTTTATGAATAATTCAAATCGGTTGAGAAAAATTGTATTTATACTTACATACACATCAATTACACCAATTACAACAATCACACACAAACGCTCAGAAGCCTTCGAAACGTAAAGATATGCAAAAATTTCAATTCCAATTTTTGGACGATTACAATAACTTACCCTACGGGAAATTAAAAAATACAATAAAAAATTAGAATTCTCAATAATTTATCTTATTGTTAGGTTTTTATATACTACGGGTCGTCACTAATATGTTGTCTGAAAACGACACTCGTACATACAGATAGTCATGTGGATATTGTCTATAGGCGACGCTCCTGGCGAAAAGGATGAAATAAAATAAATATGTTATAATCAATATTTAATAATTTTTATATTATAGTTCGTAGTGTTGCGTGATTGTTGACAGTGGTAAAAAGTGTTATCGATTTCAATATTATTGCCCTGCTTTACAAACGACCGTCGATAAAACGGTTAAAGAATATTTAATAAATGGCTCTTTTATATTTTAAGAGGGCTCAGTAGGAACTTCCTGGCTCTTGTGATTAGAACAGTCACGCAATGCGTACATGTCAAAACTGAATAAAAATGAGAAAAATGCTGAAACACGATAGAAAATCCTTAGTTACACATGGCATAGATTTTTAAAGGGTATGTTAATTAGTTAATAAGTGGTTGACGGAGTATATGATTGACCAAAATAGTAATTAGTTGAATTTGTCACAACTAACAGTGCATATACTTTATACTCTATATTTCTGATATTAGTTACGTAAACAAATATTTTATTTGCAAAGTATTTCCAATTTTATTGAAGTAAAACTTCTTTATTCGCGACTAGGGTGTAAATCCGTACAAATACAACGGAAGTGCGTTACTGCAGATAAGATAAGAGTCGAGTGTCAATGATTCGTCATTCGCTTTCGATGATATCATTTCTATACGGGTCGATTGTGATTAGTCGTCGCGTATGTGAATAGAGATCTGTCGTTGTATGCTTATCGGCGTCAACGTTGTATGCGTACCGATATCAACAAGGAAATCGGCATAGATATTTTAAAGTTACATCGTAATACAAATCTTTATTTAATAAAAAATGCCTGAATCAGAAGAATATTTTACTCTGTTTCCCGTAAATAATTATAATGAAAATAATAAAACAAATGCAGCATTTGCGCCGTGTATTAAACATAAGTTGATTAAAATAATTTATATATTATTCGTAGTTTCTATAAATCTTTGAAGTAATTGAAATGGAAAATATTTTTAGGCACATCAGATATTATATTGTTCAAAGAATGAGATTATATCGCCAGCAAAAAGTTAATTATTACATGATGAGTGAAGTTGCAAAAGCAATATTTGTTTAGGCGTTGTTTAACATAATCCACTATATGAACAAATATTATAGAAGTTATTAATCAGCTGACTTAGAATAACTATTTATTTAAATTAACTCTTATATAATAGTTTTTCCCTTACTCAATTTACTTCTTCATTTACTATTTCTTAATATTTATACTTTTGCAAAGGTAAATGTTTAAGAGCTAAAGCTTCACTAAACATTAGTTGATACTTTTTACCCCACCTACATGTAAGCAAACTATTAAATCTAACTTAAAATTAAAAATACATATATAATTACAAAACAATTAAATAACGTACACATAAAAACTATATTCATGTATCATTTAACTAAATACAAGAGCTCAAAACCAAAAAAAAAACTGCGAACAAAAATATATATTTTCATATTTTTTTCCTGACAGCAGCAACGATGTAAGAATTAAGGTCATGACTGGTTACATATCTCTTTCCCTTTACTTTCAAATATTGTTGTTAAAAATTTTCCAACTTTACTTGTTTTTTAAGGTATTGATGGCAAACTTTTTACGCGCGTACAATTTAGCTTCGCTCTACTCTATTACAAAAAATATATAATTGTGTAATTAACCATTTACGATAAATATGGATTAATTCAAACTGAATATTATCGTATAATCTTGAAACCCCATGAATGTCTCAATATATTTGATTGTTGAAGCAATCAAATCTCATTACCATAATTATGTGGGCAAGGCAATCAATACATTAGACACATACTGTAATTAACATATCACTAAGGTAACATTGACATTGGAATATACTTGATTCAAGTCCTGTTCACACGTTAGTATTATTCAGTAAATTTACTACCCTTAATATGACACTTGCTTAACAAGATGCAATGCAAATTTATAAAACGTGGTACTGTTTTAAATATTACAATGTGGTTAAAATAATTAATTAATTAAGGTATAGCTTAAATTTGATTTAAGCTGAGCATTAATTTTATTGTATTATTCTTTATTTATTATGTTTCAAATCATTTTGAATCGGTTGAGACCAAAACTGGATAAAAAATATAATATATGCGTATGTGTGTTTATTAGAGCGGGTCGATTTGTGTGGGTGAAAAAAAGTCGCTTAGGAACATATGATTTTTGTAGACTAGAGATCAAAATAAAATACTTTGCTGAAGAAATCATATCTCTAAAGTGATTTCTGATGTCCCGTGCATTGGCCCAATTATAATTGTTAAAATTTAAAAAAATCCATTTTGATCCATTCAGAGTGCCCCAATCGCGTCCAAATGTATGACCGACCCTTACTAACTTTGGAAGGCCAATCCACCAATGCCTGCAGTTTAACCCCTGGGACCCCGCCTAAGAGGTTTTCAATATTGAACCCTTATCTCTAGGTCAATGCACGGGACATCAGAATTCCATTTAGACGTATGGTTTCTTCAGCATTAATCCTTATTATCAAAAAATTATATGTGCCTAAGTTACCTTTAAATAGACCGTCCTTTCGAGTATATATGTGAACCAGAATTTGACTTTTTGTCTATATTTTTTTCAGGAACGTCTGAACCGATTTTATGAATTCTAAAACTATTTGATGAAAATTGACAAGAGCTCACGTTGAATAGTTCCGCAATACGATCGGTCGAGCCCTTTCTGTTTTAAAGATTTCAGAAAATTTTGAAAATTTGAAAACCATTCGAAAGATGACTGATGGGAATCGGACTGATTAGTTTGCGGTAAAAACTGAGCAATGCATTTTTTCGAATTGTTAAATCTTTTTGACGCTGATAATGATGTTTTGCTCACTGGTGGATTGACGAACATCCTTAAATGTTATAGGCCTTAAGTCGGTATTTTTATTGTGACAATTTATTAAAATTTGGTAAAATAAGTCACACTTTTAGAAAAAAAACTTGTGTATGTATATTAGGTGCGTTTCCGATTTTTGTTCCATGATTACCCTTTATTAAAATTTGTGCAAAATTGAATTATTTGCAATAGGTTTATAAGTTCTAATACAGCTATTATAAGAACTATAAGTTTCATACAGCAACTCGGTATACTTGTAAATTATTTATAATTATTATATCGATTTGATTGATCATATCGGAAAGTTTATGCAATATACAGAAAATGCTCTTACAGGAAAATGCTACTTGCACCTAGTTTTTAGTGCAATTTTTGGTCAGTTATCCCTAAATGTCCTAAACCCTCGTTGAAAATTTAGAAACTTCAAGAGATAATTGTAGGAAATCGTGCTTATAATTTTCAAGTAAAGATCGGCTGGGCCATTTCTTCGTAATTAGAAGAAATTGTTTATAATTTTAATGACTTTCTGGGTAGCAAAAGAG